>NW_025964113.1:2460000-2565000 GCF_023055435.1 Haliotis rufescens | reverse complement strand
TTCCAAAAATCCCAGACACCACTCCGTGTAGAACACCCACACTCCCACCATGCACCCCCATCGAATGGTATGGCCCTTATCTGACGTCAAAACCTTAACACAAGGACTGCCGTTCTCAGATGCAGTTACGCATGTCAGCCCTCACGGATGTAGGTCAAAGAGCAAGAAGTTAAATTTTGTATAAACATTAGAAGCTTGAGGCGTGAAATGCATAAACTGATGCGGAGGTTCGGTTAACCTATCTGATGTAGACAGGCCATTTCTTAGGTGGATTGACGTAACATATATTTCGAATGTCGGCCGTGTGTTTAGCGTGTGTTTAGCGTGTGTTTGTTTTTTAACGCTGTGGTAAGCAATATTCCAGCTATATGACGACGGTCTGTAAATTATCCAGTCTGAACCAGACAATCTAATGATTGACATCATGAGCATCGATCTACGCAGTTGGGATACGTTGACATGCATCAACCAAGTAAGCGAGCCTCTGCCAATCCCGAAAGTCGCCTCTTATTGTTGCATGTCATCGTATCCCAATTGCGTGGATCGATGCTCATGATGTCAATCATTAGATTGTCTCGTCCAGACTGGATTAAAAAAAGTTAAAAACATTTTAAAAAGTTCCTGCCCACCCCATAATATTAAATGGTCGGTTCCTAAGACTCTGAAGGTTATGAATGTTGACGTATTGGTTCAAGGGCGTAAAGGGCACTGTTGCTCTGACGCGTGAACTTTCAACACAGTCTACATACGTTTCTAGTTACAACCTACTGATTTCATGTACAATGAGGTGAGGTGAAATGGGGTGTAACGTCGCGTCCAAGATTATTGCACTTATATAGTGTGTGTGTTTGTGTGGCTGCGTGTACTAGTCCGGACTGATGCCGGATTATAGTGCTAGCTCACTGAGAATTTAACATGGATACCCCACTCAGACACAGTATACTGACTCCGAGCCGACCAGTCCTTGTTTTGGGCCCTTAATGCCGAGCGACAGTCATGGTAACAAGTAACATCTTTTGACGTCTTTTGGTATGACGCGGTCGGGGTTCGAACTCCGGACCTTCCGCTCTCCGGGCGGACGCTCTACCACTAGACCACGGAGGCGGTTTCATGTACAATGAATCAATTACTTTAAAGCTATCGCTATCATACTGACTGTCGGGATATTGGATAAGAACGTACATGAAAACGCCAATGCCGATCATCAATCCCGATTGTCTGCCGAACCAAATTCCAAACGGCGTAAAAGGCAAAATAGTGATGAAAATGACACGAAGGGGTCACCGTAAGTCAGTGATGACACCAGGTGTTCGAGTAAATGGGTGCGCATGTCCTGCCCTACGGGTGACACCAGCCCTTCACATAATTGTCATGGAAACGCGTGGCAGTAAGGAGGTGTGAAAGGTCCAAATAAAGGTCATAGTATGAGATTGCACTGCGCATCATGTGACAAACGACGTGTCAAATTTGTAAATTGCTCTGACTGTCTACCATATAACATTTCTGGAAAGGCTTTAACGGGCCTTTGATGGTGAAACCTTGATTGAATAGCTTATAGTTATAAGTAAAGTGTTTTTTTCCCTGAAATCTGAACAAAATGTACGCAGGCTCTAAAGTATACCTAGGGGCGGTCGGGTAGCCTAGTGGTTAAAGCGTTCGCTCGTCACGCCGAAGACCCGGGTTCGATTCCCGACATGGGTACAATGTGTGAAGCCCATTTATGGTGTCCCCCGCCGTGATATTGCTGGAATATTGCTAAAAGCGGCGTAAAACCATACTCACTCACTCACTCACTAAAGTATACTCGAGGAATAAAGACGTGTGTACGCTCTGAGCTGGAGTTGATTGCTCGACATGAACGGGAAATTCACGATTGGAAAATCGAAAAAATCTCATTTGTAATACTTGGTACAGAGGGTGCCATCATTGTGACATTCTGTGCAGAGATCCAGATAGGACGCTGAATGTGGTTTCCCAGCTGTTTCTTTAATTTCCAACCCTGGTGGCTAGGTGAGGTGAACATACTAATTTATCTTGTCATTGTTGCAAGAAATGAAGTCATCAATTTATATACCTGAAACTGAGGTTGTAACCTATGGCAACAAGGTCATAAACACACATATGGCTAAAATGAGTGAAAGAGTAAGATTTGTTACATTTTTGAAATGAGCAAGGTTTAGCTCTCATTCACATGAATGTATCTGGCAACTTTGAATTCATAACAAGTTCTAAACATTTTGCTCGATTTTTAAATTAAGCAGATCCCGTTGGTCAAAGGGGCCTTTAGCATACCTACAAATTTGTATTTGTATTACTTAAATATTTGTTTTGTTTTTTATCATATTTTACATCATTTACATGCATTGTTGTTCTCGATGCACCTAGTGACGTAGAGTGAATAAATATAAATTCTTAGTTTTGCAGCAATTCCTTTCGAGAGTTTTTGCCTCCCTTAGCTGTGCCTAGATGGGCCGACGTGGGTTACAAATCCCATGTTCACGTTGCTTATGATCCTTGGTCACACAACACCCGTGATCGTTGGTTTCTCCCAAATGGTAAATATTACCTCTCACTCACTCACTAACTCACTATTACTACCGCTACTGATACAATCACTGATGACCTGTAAATATCCGGGGTAGAATAGGTCTTCAGGAACCCATGCTTGCCGTAAAAGGCGACAAACGGGATCGGGTGGTCAGGCTCGCTGACTTGGCTGATGCATGTCATCGATCTCAATTGCGTGGATCGATGCTCATGATGTCTATCACTGGATTGTCTGGTCCAGATTCGAGTATTTACAGACCGCCGTCATATAGCTGGTATATTGCTGAGCGCGGCGTTAAACAACAAACAAACAAACTGGATTGTCTGGTCCATACTCGATTATTTACAGACCGCCGTCATATAGCTGGAATATTGCTTAGTGTGGCGTTAAACAACAAACAAACAATCAATCACTGGTGTTACTACCGTGCGATATCACCAGTTTGCTCAGGTGCGCTACCATTTCATCACAGGTTCCTCCTCTGTAACTCCCCTTCACCGGTCATTCCTCCATTACTAGAAACGCCTTAAGAATATATACAACGTATTTCAATACCACAACACTTGTAGAGCACGACTGTTTTAGAAAATCATGTAACAATTTTATTCACCAATGATAACTTTTTACAACATAAAGAGAAGTACATATATGTATAATATATATTTCAACATCAATATAAAATAGTATAAAACAAATATTACATAAAACAAATGTTACATAAAGATGATTTGTGCATTTTCTCCCTCCTGTATACATATCAATTCATATTGAACAGGACAAAAACAAACAAGTCATTTCCTAAAATTCAAAACAAAATTTAACCTAGATAACAAAATTGTTTTAATTATATTCGAGCTTTGTTCGTAATGCAAATTCAACTAATATCCAGCTTCACTTGTCAAGCTCCACAACCGAGCTTCTGACTACGCAAATGCACAAACTGGGTTCTGTCTACAGCACCTTGGGAAATGATACTCTCAAGCGTTTGCGTTTTCAAATAAACAAACCAGTTATATACTGGCGGCCTACTAGGGCGTGTTCCTAATGGATTTGGCAAGGTATATGATACTGACGCTATGCACGACCGACATTCTTGATTGTGTTGTGTCTACTCGTTCCGTCATCATTGACGTCATAATTGAAAGGCATCTCTCACACGTACAAGCAATTACCCATCCCGTCTGTACATGGACCGCAAAAGAATAAAACTGCCAACAGGATGTCTCAATTGTCGAAACCAATTTTCAGCATCGTTCATCTCTATTCGTTGAAACTGGACTTTTATAGTCAGTTAACGCTCTTGCCTCGGGAAGATGAAGAACACCCGATTGTTCATATGACTATAGTTATTCTGTCTGACATGACAGATTAAATATAGTCATACGAAAACATTGGGTTTTCTTTTAACTTCTTTTGAGAAGTATATCTGGCATGCTTAAACAATTTTAACACATGTAATGTACATAATACCTGCTAATCCTATACCCTCAACCGACAATACCCATACACCAATTGCTAACCTCATTTGTACTTTTATCGCAAGTCGCGGATTATAGAATAGCGTCAGCCTACTTAATCGGGCTATATAATTAAGTAAGTTTGTTATAACACCGCCGTGAACAGTACTTCAATTGATGCAGGTCTCTGTCGTTTATTGTTTTATATGAAGCTGACAAACCAAGACCACATCAGGTCGAATCTAGGATTCGATCCCACGATTAGCGGATCATGGCGCACCTAAGGGACATAACTCTGGTGCACAATTTGCGGCGCCTTACACCCTTCAGTATAACTTAAGGAAAGCTTCAGCAATACGTGAAAAATGACTGCAAAAAGTATAACCGCTCACAACTTTCTTCAAGCGCTACTGAATCTGTTCCTACACTTGAACATCCCTCAGGACAGAAATGTACGTTGCCTTTAGTTTATATTCTTGGTTACGTTAAGACTGGGCAGTCAGATACCTCGACACAACGGGGATGAAGTAATTATCAAACATAACTTGATAATACCAGTTTTCTTTGACTCAATCTACCAGCTACGCCAAGGGTAGATTTGAAATATATCTGAACACACCGTTCTCACATCACACCCATGACCCCTCCCCCTTCCCCACGCCAGCCTCCCCATCCCAACAGGGCTTCTTTCTGGTATGGCGCGTTGTCCGGGAACGTTAAGTCCCTCCCCGCTCTTCATTAGAGTAACGACTACAACGGCAATAATGCGCGGCCGTGGCGAGCTGCTTGTACTTAAAGCATAATGTGACAAGTATGATGATGAAAATTCCAATGGGCATCGGTGGGCTGAACGCCAGGCTACGAATTACTGATGTTTTACCAAGGTCAGCCCACGCGTCATGTATATAGTATATATATCTACAGTTGCTGCGATATAGTCCAGGACATGATTCAAGATGAGTTCATGATTCAACTTCAGATCATCGGAGTTTATGAGGTAATTCCTTTCATCCAGCGTCTCAACCGAGGTCGTTGGTCTACCATTCTGTAGTGGTAGCATCTTTTGAGATATGGCTATAGCGTTCACGAGGTCCCTGCTGAGTGATGACGTCGTCCTCAGTTGTTGGTGTAGTTGTAGTTGGAGATGATGTCATCGATCCAGTCTCTGTAGTGGGCCACCTTGGTGTAGACGCCGGGGTACTGAAGGTCACCGCAGATGTAGCCGAGGGACACTATCCCCACCTGGTACCACTGGTCATCTTTTTCGCATATGAAAGGTCCCCCCGAATCTCCCTAAACGAAGAACATAACACGTCAGCACAGGTGCTATAACTGGGATTTACTTAAACCTTCCCAAACGCTGATACTCGGCCCGAACCCATTCAGCAATTTCCCCATTCACCTTAATATAGATATATTATGTCATTGTTATGGCTTTAAATAGGCTATATATATTTCTCTGATAACAGTACCATTTAAGATGAAGAGGCTTCAGTGTTATAATTTTTATACGATATTAACTCTATGTCAAAATTTATGAATTTAAGGAAATGAGAACTTACAAAAATTCCCAATTTCGAACAGAATAACATTTGTTCCCCAGTTTATCTACCAAGGTCATTTTGTAGCAATACTGTTTGTTTGTTTTTGTTGTAAAAAAATCCAGCTTTATGATGGCAACCTGTAAATAATCGAGTCTTGATATCAGTTATTGATATTGTGAGAAATCGATCCTGGCCACGCGTTCCATGAGGTCACCTCATTCAACATTGGCTAGTGACAAATTCCCGGGGACAACACAACTTATACTGTGCATCTTATCCAGAGCCCCTTGAGAGGGCTTAATTATGTGTTTTTTTTAAGAGGGGGCCCGTGAAATTCTGGGTTAGAAATGGTCTTCAACAACCCACGCTTGTCATAAGAGGCGACAAACGAGATCGGGTGGTCTGGCTCGCTGACATTGTTGATGCATGTCATCGTATCCCAATTGCGTAGATCAATGCTCATGATATCAATCACTGGATTGTCTGGTCCAGACTCGATTATTTACAGACCACTGTCATATAGCTGGAATATTGCTCAGCGCAGCGTTTAACAAAAAACAAAAAACAATTTTGAAGAGGTGGTGTTAGATGTTGATCGAAAACCTGTGACATATATGTGACAGATATTACATATCCATTTAGCTATATCATCATTGAGTGAGTGAGTATTGTCATACGCCGCTTTTAGCAATATTCCAGCAATACTATATCATGCGGGAGACACCAGCAATCGGCTTCACACATTGCACCCATGTGGGGAATCGTACAGGGGTCTTCGGCGTGACGAGCGAACGCTTTAACAATTAGACTATCCGACCGCCCCCACTATACCATTGTCTGAATATAAACGTTATATGTGTGTGTGCGCCTAATGTTTAGTGAAATACTTTCAGGAGCATCCACTCACATAGCAAGCATCTTGTCCTCCTGTCTCGGTTGCCGCACAAAACACGGAGTCGTCCACTCTCACCATCGTCCGCGCCATGTGATCCTCCGGAAGTGCGTTATACTTGTCCCGGCATGCATCAGCCTCCATGATCGGCAGGAAGGTCATGAATGGCAGTTTTGTTCCCGGCGTGTCTGAAATTTCAAATACAGTAAGCATTTTATTAGAGATTCTGCTGTATAGATGATGCGAAAACATCCCCTAAATATCGTAAAATATTTTTCACACTGGTTCACCGTTTTACTCTGGATCGGTTTCCTTTTTTTGGCGAAATTCTACCATAAATTGTCTTTGCAATTATGGATAATTTAACTTTGCTTGCACTGTCGTAAGCGGGAGCCAACCCCCCTTTAAATCCTCACAGTATACACCATTACACTGCGATGTGCCTCAGGTAAGCAACACCCCCTCCTCACCTGTGGTGTCTTGTCCCCACCCTGAGACGATGCACCTTGACCCCGGGGGGAAATCCCCCACCCTGTCGAGACACACCATGTTGACGTAGTCCGACAACACTGCCGGCTGCTTCAGTTTCAACAACGCTATGTCGAACAAGATAGGGCCGTCGTTGGAGACTGTAACACCACAAACAGGATAGGTTATGGTATTGTTATGTTGTCGATATTTTCTATTTACCAATAATCTGTTAGCGCTCTAATATACTAATGTAAACGGGGCTAGGGTAGCCTAGTGGTTACAGCTCAGGTTCGTCACACTGATGACCGGGTTCGATGCACCAGTGACGTTCTTGTTTGTTTCTTTGTTTAACGCCGCACTCAGAAATATTCCAGCTGTATGACGGTGATCTGTAAATAATAGAGCCTGGAGCAGACAATCCTGTGATTGACATCATGAGCGTCGATCCACACAATTGGGATACGATGACATGCATCAGCCAGGTCAGCGAGCCTGACCACCCGATCCCGTAAGTTTTTGATTGTTTGTTTGTTGTATAACGCCGCACTCAGCAATATTCCAGCTATATGACGGCCAGTGCCGTAGCCAGCCTTGATTTTTTTTTTATATAGAAAACAGTTTTATTTGAATCATGAAAATACAAGTTGGGGACAAGTGATACTTGTACAAATATTTGCCCCCCTCCCCGTCAAAAAAGTTAACTACGGCCTTGACGGCGGTCTGTAAGCCTGACCACCCGATCCCGTTAGTCGCCTCTTACGACAAACATGGGTTGCTGAAGACCAGCATGAGTCATAGTAGCTAAAGACCAATTCCAAGAGGCCCCAGATTGTGACAAACGTAACAAATATTACACATGTTAAAGATTTATTAGTAATACTTATATTCTTGACCAGTTCAAACTTATGATTACAAAATACAAAGTTTTTTAAAAGGAATTGATGAAAGAATCCCTGTTGCATGTTTGTACTACTTGGCCTCAACCAGCACGACGTATTCCATTGTAGGGGAGACAGCTTATAGAAACACAGAACGTTGAACTTAATAATCAATTGCATAACTTATTTAACAGTGTTTAAGGTATTTTGAAGCTGTAACCAGTAACTACCCAGCAACAGTAATACATAATATCCAGAATGAAGCACATGTAACACATATGATGTCTCCTTAGGGATGTGACTTTGTTTGAAATGTGTCTCTGTTCACCCAGCAGTGAATGACTACCCCGTAGGATGATATTGCAATGTGGTTGTTAACCTTCTGGGCAGGCAGTTTTGGTTGTATACTCCCCAGGGAGCTGAGAATTATTGTTGACGGAGCTAATAATGTCTAAGCGCTTAGAGCATGCTGATGCATGGAGTACAGCGCCACATAAAAGGATGATGATGATGATGATGATGATGATTATTATTATTATTTACCCGAACCTCACCATGGCTGAATTCAATACTTCCGTCACTTTTCACTTTCCATGACTGCCAAAATAGGCATTAATTACTAATTGCATGAACCCTGAAGACAACCTCGATCTGTAATTATGATCCCCATTAACGTGAAGATTTACTGGTGGACATGAGGCTACTGCCACAGCCTTATTGCAACGGAAGTAGGGCCGTTTTCAGCTCAAGTCGAGTCAGCATTGTACGACAGGGAGAGAGACTACTAATTTGTGTGACCGATGAGTGTGTGACCCTGACTCAGTAGCTAGTGTGTGTTGTACTCAATTGTGCGGTCTGAAACACATGTTTGGTAAGCTGTTGTTCTGACACCGAACGTAGACAATTCTAACGGGTTATCGGCAGACATTGTTATATGCATCGATATGAGTGTATCCATAGATCGATGTTTTCATAGCAAGGTTTGTGTGAAAAGAAATGTTAATTTTGATTCGGATCGAATTAGAAACCATATTTCAATATTATTTTGACGATTCATAATCAAACAATTTTCCCTGTGTATGGATAACCCTGTTCACTTCGATTCTGTGTATTTGTACCTCAGGAATTACTTATAATGATCATGACTGATTGTATGACACTGTTTGAGGCCCATTTCGGATGCCCCGCCGTGAAATGACTGGACTTATATGAAGAGCGGGTAAACCCCCACCTATGAAAAAAGGATAAGTAGTTTGTTTGCTGTTTAACGCCTCACTCAGCAATATTCCAGCTGTATGACGGCGGTCTGTAAATAATCGAGTATGGACCAGACAATCCAGTTATTGACATCATGAGCATCGATCTACCAACTAGGATACGATGACATGCATCAAGTTACCGAGCATGATTCAAAACAGTAGGGGATCTTTATGAGTTAAAAAGTAAGTAAGGGCGCCCTAAGCTAGGATTCCAAAGGTACTGATTTTTATGCGACGTGCTGACAATGGCAAAAACCGAAACAAGGTTAATTCATTATACGATTCCATACGTCCGGATGCGGCTGCGTATTCTCATGCAGATGCGGTTGTGGACAGACGAATCTCTCCCCGGGGCGTCCAAAGTCGTATCTGCACACGAGCCGCATTTGGAAATCCTGAAAGTGACGTCATTACAGAAATAGATCTCACTTAAAAAACGGTCAGCCCAAAGAATGTCATTCTCTCCATCTAACTGTAACTCTTTCACAAGGTAATTGCAGGCACCGCGTTGTGTCCATTCGTGTAGTATGCCTTGGTCCCACCGGCGGTTCTTTCTCATCTTCTTTTTCGACTGTAATAATTTACATGCCATGGGGATAACACTAAACGTGTCTTGATCATCTGAAAGAGAACGCGGCAACCCGGACCAGTTTCAAACCATGTTCTTGTCAAAAGAACTCGCGGGGGAAAATAAAAACGCATTGTTCTCGTTATATATTGGTTCGCACAAAACGCATTCCGCATCCGCATGTCGTATTTCGCGTAAGCTTGCCGTATAAGTATCCGTGTCTATGGAATCCTAGCTTTATTCTGTTCATCTAATGTTATGATTTTATGTTAACAGGTTTTTATACCGATACACTTATGTCCTTAAGTTTGGGATCCAGATATTGTAGTGCCTCATTTGATGGTCTCCTCCAGCGTAGGGCAGTGAGTGAGTGAGTGAGAGGGTGGGTGAGTGAGTGAGTGGGTGAGTGCATGGGTGGGTGGGTTGGTGAGTGAGTGAGTGAGCGGACTTACTTGTAAAGTTGGGATGCGTCGTGATACTTTCCACCTCCATCAGCTGTTCTGTGCCGTCGGCAGAGCTCTGGTCATGTTCCCCGAGAGCCACACGCCAGTTGTCGGGGTCGTCCAGACCATCGAACACATCGGGGCTGGAGTGAGGGAGATATCTTACTGGATTTGATACATTAAGGAGAAGCTTATCTATAGCAAATAAAATACATAGAAAATAGAGGATTTGATAGTTTGCACCCCTCCCTTTTAAAAATGCTGGATCAGCCCTTGGTCAGGAGCAAAATCAAATGGTCGGTTCCTAAATGATCCGCGGAATGTGACGGTGACGAATGTTTTTATGTCCTTTGCTACTCACTCAAAACAGTGAGCGGCAGACAGGATCCACTCCCTGCCAATGAGACTGGCGCCACACAGATGTCTAAGTCCAGAAGAGTTGGTGAAGTTGTGCCACTTGAGGAAGTGCATGGACACCAACCAAGGCCAGTCGCCAGGGGTCACGGGGTCACCGCCGACCACGCGCTTCCGGCGGATGCCCGACGTCTTCCTTGTTCGTCCACACTCTGCGAATGTTCCTGCAATTTACGGAAAAATGGTATACGTTCAGCAAGAAGGTTATTGTTGGGACTCGAACCTCCGACCAGTTGATACTGACTTGCATAAGGGACACAACTCTGTACAGCGCATGGCGGCGCCTTTGTCACTGGGCTAGTGAGTGTGAGTGAGTATGGTTTTACGCCGCTTTTAGCAATATTCCAGCAATATCACGGCGGGGGACACCAGAAATGGGCTTCACACATTGTACCCATGTCGGGAATCGAACCCGGGTCTTCGGCGTGACGAGCGAACGCTTTAACCACTAGGCTACCCGACCGCCCCCTACTGGGCTAGTCGTGCACTCATTAAGAAGTTGAAGCATCGAGACATGAGTGTTAGTGTACACATCTAGTGAGCCATCTGTCTGAAGTGTACACCACACCGCAAATCCATCTTTTCTATGCATGTCGCATAGAAATACAAACTTTCGTTATGTTTGTTTTCATATGTGTAACGCAGTCGCTTTCATGAATAACCAATATTCAAAATCCCTCCACCTAATTTAATATAATAATATTTAACAACTCATATATGTTCCATCAAACGCAGACAAACAGAGTATGACTCATAATTCTTGTGTAAACACAGTAAGGTAAACACGGTAAAGTAAACACGGTGTGTTCGTTGCGTATGTTGTGAGGAAACATGACGTTTCGTGGGGTGTGCGTGGAAGCTAGTGATTCACCATCTGGCTAATTGTCTCGTCTTCCGTCTGGTGACGCCCAGACACAACAATCACCGCTCTCTGTGGTCGGTCATAGGGAACGTAATTAAGCGAGAGCCATGCTGAAACTTCATCACATTCAAAACAAAATCGTCGGTTCATTTGGTGAGCTCTCCAGCGATCTGTGTTATTTAACTCTGCAAGTGTTCGCACAAACCTAGCGGTAAGACATCAACAGCTTGTTGCGTCGGTATTACCCGTGCCAGTCTATTTTACCTGTACACTTCGAGGAACATTATAACAGAATGGTTTTTGCCCGGAAAAGAACTAATTAAATTAAGAAATGCTGTTGTGTGGTTTGTTTGTTAATAAAATGCAAAAAGTTATTAAATAGTTATAAGTTAAATGTTTCAACTGAACGTAGTTTCAGAAAATATACTTTAACACTGGATAAATAATGTTGGCCGATGTTGAACGAATGTGGTTAGACGGCGGTTTTTAACAATATCTCACACAAACATCATTTCAAAATGAAAAACACATTGTCTTTTATATTGCCTATCAATGTTTAAATAAAAAAAATATCTAACTTGGAGCCCCGACCCAAAGACTTTTCTCCTTTTCTCTCGAGTTGCACAATCACCATCCCGCTATTGTCCGTATTTTAAACCGCTAGCCTAAAATATTTGCGCTTCATTATAGATCAACCAATAAAGACAATAAAGTGTAAAAGGAAACGTTTTTGAATGTGTTGTAATAGAAAGGAAAAGGTGGACCATTTCAACTGTTCTTACAAAAACTACTTTTCAAATGTTGCGAAAATGGAGCATTCAGACTCTTAATAAACTGTCAGTTTAAACATTCCTGTTTCTGATCACTGTCACTCAAAACATGAATAACAGCATGTAGTAATATGCACGGCACAGAATGCTCCCGGTCTTATAGGATTCCTTTAATGTTCCTATATTAGTAATATGATAGGCCTTCAGCCTTTCATCAACATTCCCCACGTTAAGCCACCGTATGTCATGCTGTCAGTCTGGGGCACTCGTCAAGGCTACGGGAAACGGTTGCTATTTTTCCAGTTTTGATTGAGCATCCTTGTAACAATTAAATCCAAAAGGTCATTATGTCAATTCACAGACCTTACATAGTTCACAGCACCAACCGTACAAACCAGCATGATGTCGGTCTGGCCTATAAAAAAAGGGTTTTGACTGAAGACGTTCTTCAGAAGAACATGGTCAGTCTCTCTCTCGCTCTGAAGACATCCGAAAACCATTATTCTACACTGAAATATTTATATCTAAACATAACCAAAGACGCGATGCCCTCGACGTACTGTGTACCATATGTCTAAACTAAACATATCTGGAGGTGGTTCTATAGTATGGAAACAGGAATTGAATCTTATACACCGCACGGTTATGAACTCAGCTACAAAATATGTGTACAGGTATTTGGTGTTTGGAAACTGTTAAATGGTTATTCTCATCCTTGTGCGCCATTTCAGGCAATGATGGCGAGGAACAAAGCCATGTGTTATTGAGATAAATATCCAGGGCTTATGGCAATACACCTATTTACAACATCGTACGCTCCACACAGGCTAGCGTACCGTACCGTATTTCATCAAATAGCGGGGTATCATAGGGGTTCCGGGACTTCGGGTTTTAACTTTTGTCTGTAGAATGTGAGGATGAGGAAGAGGCGATCTAAGAATACAGACTTACCTTCTGTTATTGTGGCATCTGGAAAATGAAATCAACAAAAACATTTTATATTAAACATTGACTTTGCTGGGTACAGGTTTTCCAAGCATTTACAGCCCGAAGGTTACAATGCTCTGAGCGTTTACTTTGCGAGGAACATAAACTGTTTAGGGTGTGACGATTCATCGGACATTCGGTGTGTCACGATACGAGTATCACATTGCATATTCCATGTATTAATTCAAATCATTCTCTATGAGGGTAGAATAAGTCAAGTGCCAAGTTTTCACGTATCCTATGGTGTATTGTATCGCGACCTTACTTTTGAGATATGTATCGTATCGCGACCTTTTACTATTAAGATATGTATCGTATCGCGACCGTTTACTATTGAGATATGTATCGTATCGCGACCTTTTACTATTAAGATATGTATCGTATCGCGACCGTTTACTATTGAGATATGTGTCGTATCGCGAGCTTTTATTATTCCGATATGTATCGTATCGCGACCTTTACTATTGTGATATGTATCGTATCGCGACCTTGAACTAATGGGATATATATCATATCGCGACCTTGTACTAACGAGATATATCGTATCGCGACCGTAGTATCGAGAAATGTATGGAAATATTCACATCGCGATTTTGCTATTGATATGTGTAGTATCGCGGCCTTACTGTTGATAAATGTACCGTGTCGCGGCGTCACTATTGACATATCTATCGTATCGTGAGCCCGAGGTCGAGACTCGATATTTGTCATATTATTCTACGCTATACACGAACAAGTACTACAGACATATATACTCCGGATCCATCAGCTTGATTTAGCGACGATGTAAACGTAGGGATACCGACAGAATTGTTATTTAGAATAAGGCCTCTGTATTGCATTTAATCGCGAGGTACTGTATTTATATGAAAATAGATGAAATTGATATCTCCATTGAGTGAAATATAATCTCATTAAAATCAGATCTTAGTTCCCGCTATCGCTAAACATAGATCTGAGGACATCCCATTACAGGTCACGTCAGAACGACCGTTCATCCAACCAATCAGAGCGTCACTTACCAAATCATGACAGTGACAGTCGGAATGTGTTTCCAATCATGCAACCTCGAAATATTTAACAGAGATTATTCCGAACGACAGTTATTGGTTTCATGATTATATCCATACTTTCTGGGCCATATATAAGGCATTCCAGGATGTTCTTTTTATCAGTTTTAAAATGTTTAATCGAGAATATGTCAAAATATGTTTCGAAGCGTAGTTGCCAGTTTGAAACTAGTATCGTAAAGCTCGAGGAAGCTGCCTTATGATTGGCTAATGTCGATTTCTTGTCAGTCATTTCATTGGTCGGTCAAAGTTTGCGAAAGGTCGTTGTGACATGACCCATGATAGGATGTCCTCAGATCTTTGTTTAGTGGTAGCGAAAACTAAGATCTGGTTTTAATGAGATTGAGTGAAATGCAACATTATGCCGGAAGTACTATCAGTTCCTGTGTCAATGACACTATGGTTTTTCATAGAAAATAAGAAAATACATAACAAATAGAAAATTTGATTTTTCTGGTCAAATAACATGTTTTTCGTTACTCGTGAACTGACAAAGGTGACATTTGAACATGTGGCTGCGCAGTTCATGAAAATATAAACTTTGTCAGATCACTCGATTGAAATAAAATGTTATTTTGACAAAAAAGTAAATGTCCTCAAAATCGAAGATGGAAGGTTAAACTATTGAGTATAATCCTCACCACATCCGTATGGTTTGACGGATTCCAGGACGGTGCGGCCTACAGGGGTGACCCTGACACACTGGGCCCGGACAGGGGTGTAGAACGCTATCACAGACACCTGTCTCGGGGAATCCTCGGGGCTCCTGTACAGCTGAAAGAGAAGGACGCCATTAATGGAAGCCCTTGGTCTATTGTTGACATTCTACCAGACACTGCTCATGTCGAAGTCGCAGGAACATCGTCATGCAGATTGTGTCGAACATCTCATATGTCGAAACTCCTGAGGCGAGTCATCCGTCTGTATGTCAGATTGTAACGCTACTACAGAGACACTGGGTTGTTGGACACGATATGGAATGTACTTTCAAAATGAAACGTTGGCACCGTAGGTGTCTGCAAAATTGGTTGCGGGTCTCTCTCTCTCTCTCAGCCATAGAGGGCTCGGTTCGAATCCCGTTTCGCCCCAATTATCTGTCTACGTTTGTCAGCACCATACCCGTGCTCGTGGGCTTCACCAAAGTTGTAAACGTTAGAGACACGAATCACTTCGGACTTTCCTCCCACATTAAACCGACCAACCGTGATATAACTGGAATACTGTTAAATGCGTCGTAACGCTAACCAACTCACTCACTCCAGCAGCAATAAGCATAGAACCAACATTAATAGGCACCATTCAATCATGCAATCACAGAGTCAGCAAGAGATGACATATAACATGCATATGTAAAACAATGTTACATGCAACAGGACCCCTGTAGATCTGGGGTAGAATAGGTCTTCAGCAACCCATGCTTGCCGTAATTGCGTGGTTCGATGCTCATGATATCAATCACTGGATTGTCTAGCCCAGACTCGATTATTTAGAGACCGCCGTCATATAGCTGGAATATTGCAGAGTGCGGCGTAAAACAACAAACCAACATGCAACAGCATCCCTAAACACATGGAGGTGACGCACATGTTGATACTCTTGTGTATGTCTGTCAAAACATGATGTTAGTGCAGTTATGTACACGGATTCTTGAGCATCTGTGACAGTTGGCCTCGGGCCATGCATGACTCACAATGTTGTCAGTCACTAAAGGGTGCACACGGTTCGGCCCAACTGACTGTTCCAGCAATTTTGGTTCAAGTCCCTGAAACAACACGTGTTTGTTTGCCAGCTCAAATTAGATAATTTTGATCAACGTATCAGTCGATAAGTTTTGTGAGTGAGTGAGTGAGTTGGGTGTAAAGCCGCTTTGAACAGTATTCCCGTTATATCACGGCGTGTCAGCTTAATGTTGGAGTAAAGCCTCAAGTGATGCAGACGTTTACCGCTTTGGTGAAACCCACGAGCACGGGTATGGTGCCGACAAACACAGAAACATAATCGGGGCGAACCGGGATTCGAACCCACAATCATAGGTTTCAAGGACGCAACTCTGCATATCGAACTGCGGCGCCTTAGACGACCGTGCCCTCTCAATGAGTGAGTATGGTTTTACGATTTTAGCAATATTCCAGCAATATCACGGGGGACACCAAAGTAGGCGTCATACATTGCACCCATGTAGCGAATGGAACCTGGGTCCTCGGCATGACGAGAGAACGCTTTAACCACGCAACCAAGAGGCGGGTACGACCCCTCCCCCTACCCCCTATATCAGTGTATGGGAAATGAGGCATTATATCTGTGTATCTCATTTGCATTGACCGTTAACTGCAAGAGCAAACAGATTTAGGGATGTTGGAAGGACTGGAACCAATCTTGCTGGGCCACGACCCTAGCCCCTTGCAGTGACGGAGACACTTGAAGACGGTTTATGAGGGTGGTGTGGGATTGGATCATTTTCAGATTTGTGAGGCAGTAAGGCACGTGCTTGCATGTAATGGTGAAATGCTTCCGTGCGCATGCGTGCCCCACTCACTCACGTTAAGCCCGTGCAAAGGGAGCGGCGGACTGGGGGTAGTTGCCCGCTCACCTGCACCCGACCCACGAGGATGGTGCCCCCCACATGTGCCGGGCCCCTGCAAACTTTTGGGGGAGACAGGCACGACCAACACCCTCAGAGTCTTTGGTGGGAGAAATCGCCGGAGCTAGAAAATGGTAAATTTCTAAGCCATCCTCGATTATTCAGGGTATTAAATTTCCATTTTATAATGATAAATAGATTTATTCGCTACAATAGCGTAGTTTTGAACCTGGTCCAAATTACATAATTCTAAAATTAGCCGCCTGATTAATTTACACCCATGAGCGAGAGAAATTATACACTGAGTTAGTGATAAGAGAGATTGTGACGTCACTTCCGATCCAAGATCTGGTGGCGAATGGATCCATGGTATTTATGATAATAGAATGGATCTACAATACACTGGATAAACGAGGATGGTGTCTACATGTATGCTAATAGTTACTGATGAATCTGTTGCGATTTTGCGATTAGATATTATGAAAAGCTCAACAATTAATGTTTATTTATAAGTATTAGTATAACAAAAGCATATGCAAGAAATATAATCTTTAAACAAGTCCACAGATCACGTTAAAGACACCAAGCTACTAAATCAGCAATATGAACAGCGATTTTAAATGAAACCAAAAACAATCCCAACTTTTCTAAAAACTCTTCTCAATTTCCAACTTCCCTATTAATACTTAAGAGTTAAGATAGTTTTGTTAGTGTTATCATCAAATTGATAGAACACAATAAAATGTCAAATACGTTCGACATTATCCTCCACTGGGAGAGAGTCAGTACACTAAAAAAACAACGTTTAGAAACAAAGTAAACAAACGCATAGTTAAGAAGAAGACAGCACGTGCCATTTGACAAACATGGACGCATTCATGCCGCTAACACTTAATTGAAAAGAGAGTATGGAGTAAAGAAAATGACAACATCAGCTGGCTGTACTTCCGGTCGTGGAAGCGTTTACAGAAAAGCCGCAGGCAACATGACGTTTGCGTCCTTGCGCACCTGCTGACAGAGAGGTAATCGGAAGACGCCTGCGACACACTGTGATTAACAAGCTGCACTTTACAGTCATACCATTATTACGACAGCCTGCGAGTGGTGAGCCCCATCACTGATACCTCGTAGATAGAACATAATGATATGCTATGGTAATTGTGTTCTACGCTAACAGATGCGCTGAATAAGGAAACAATGTAAGCTTGGCGTCAATACAATCCGGTTTAAACCGTGTGATAACGTTCCTGTTTATTTCACTTGATTCCTTACTAAAACCAAATTGTTGATCCTCTGGAGTATTGTTTGGATATCATTTCAAAGCCTTAGGGAAGAAGGTCGGGGTGGGGTTGGGGGTGGGGTGTGTGTGTATATTTTTCCTAAAAAAACACTTAAGGGAATAAGGGTGAAAAGTGTTGAAGGGTAAAATGTAGTTTTCTAATGTCCCATGTCGTTATATATTTGAGTGTTTTACATTGTGTTTACGGAGTGTTTTACATTGTGTTTACGGATTCGGAGGAAAATACATCCTTATTTATAAAATTATATCACAAAGGACGATTAATTATGTGGAACGTTTTGGATCCACAAGATTTATATAATTCAATAAATAAGGAAACGAGGACACCTTTATATGAATGGAGATTATACTTTTCCGATATTTGAACACAAGCACGTCTTTGATCCTAGGCGATTTCCTGGCGGCGATGTAGGTAATGATGGTACGAATATATCGTGAAACATCTTGGATCTTGGGTTACCTTATAGGTTTTAGAGTTCGAAAAACAACATTTTTCCTTCTTTCTATCCATACTTATGTACTTGATCCTACTAGAAGTAAAAAAAATGGGTCAGAAAGAAAAAAACTAAGTTGACAAATGACCGACAATTTTCATAGTTTTTATTTCAAAGTTTTCCGAGTCTATTCAACTAAACCATTTCCAGTGAGCTGTAATTACCATGTCACTTTCTTTGTGAAATGTTAGAATGTAGAATGGCGAATACGTGCATCAAATCGAAAACAAATGCCTTGTATTAATAGCCAACCGTGCCATGTTCTAAGCTGATCAAGAGCCCATATAATGACTGGCCACACTTTCAGGTTTTGCACCAAGGTTTTAGCCAAAAGACGGCCGCCATATAATAGTACAAATCTATATCATATCCGGTTATAGGTGCGCATGCGTAGCGACCGCAATTACTTATGTAAATAACACGAAGATATGTCTAAACCTCAAAATTTTAGTTTATCATCAAAATGATCGCAAACTGCTCTGTTGGTGTTTTTTGTTGTTGTAAGAGCAACTTTACTTCACAAACTTTACGTAGTCCTCTATTAATTTTGTTGTTATTCGATACCAAGAACCAGTGAAGGCTATGACAAGTGTGTCCAATCGCCGCCTACAAGAAACCGGCAACCGGATGTCTACTCGTTTAGGTAGACAGGACCCCGGTCAAGCAATATTCAGCCAAACACTGATAGGAACGTTTTGGGGGTGAGGGTCAGAGGAGTGGGCAAGTTCCTACCTGGGTGACCTGGCCGTTGTGGACAGCGGTATAGTTGACACATGACCGGCTGTATTCCAGATCCAGCTGCACTTCATCGTGAGCACGTGCTTCATACGTCACAGCCAGTGACGTCAAAATAGTTTCTGACGTTAACTTGATGAGTACACCAGGCTGATCGCCAATCTCGGGCGGTATAACTTCGCTTGAATAAACGTTTAACTTATTTGTACATTCTTCTATATCTGTGAAGAGAAAGAAAAGAAACGTTGTCATGCATGTATTTATCATAGTGTCGTGTCGTGTCGTGTCGTGTCGCGTCGTGTAGTACCGTATACTATGGGCTATTGTCACAACCATAATTTTCAAGAGTTAGGCTACCCTACTGTTAAAAAAAACAAACGTGATCAAAGTGAGGTTTGTTTTGAGTAGAATGGCACAAACATGACACCCATAGACAGCTTTAAAGATTTACCTATTTACAACATCTCAAGTTTTAGTTACTAAGCCGACCCGTGAAGATCCGGGATAGGATAGGTCTTCAGCAACCCATGCTTGCCGTACGAAGCGACTAACGGGATCGGTTGGTCAGACTCACTGACTTGGTTGATGCACGTCATCGTATCCCAATTGCGTGGCTCAAAACTCATGATGTCAATTACTGAAATGTCTGGTTCAGATTCGATTATTTACAGACACCCGTCATATAGCTGGATTATTGCCAAGTGCCGCGTTAAACAACAAACAAACAACAGTTACTAATCCAAATGTAAACAAACAAATATCTGAAGAAATCGTCAGAGATGTCCATAGAGATGTTTCTAGATAGTTTTAGGAAGGTGTTCACTCATATCTGCCTGTCTTCAGCATTAAATAGTGCTCAGAGAATAAACGTTCTTTGAATTTGAGAGCAAACATGCTGCGATGCAACATCGTGACAAGACCTACCACAGCCAAGTAGTTCAAGTCGGAGTGCCGAGAAGGAGCCTTCGTGCTGGGTGGGGAATATCCGCATACACTTGGCTAGCGTCAGGTTGTGGAAGAAATGTGTCAGCGTTGTGTTGTTGTTGATGTTGGCCCAGTACGACTGCGAAGACACAGATGGTGAAAGGTAAATACATTCTGCAAGGTGAGAGACAAAGGTCAGGGTATTTGGGACAGAAACTACCTAGCACATATATACATCTAGGCGTCCCGAGGCGTAGAGGTATTGTGTCTTTTTTATTATAATTGTTGACTCCAGTCATAATTTGGCGCGTAGATACAACATATACATTGCCTTTCGGATAAAACTTTAGTTGGAGAGTTAACAGTATGTGGTGAGGTGGTTGTTTTCGAGATCAAGACGAACATGCCCATGAGAACTGTTTTCTTTGCGTATTGTTTGATTGGAATTAGACTGATACATTAAGATAGACATATGTCTGCATCCATCCATCCATCCATCCATCCATACATCCATCCATCCATCCATCCATACATCCATACTTGGTTACTAAAGCTTACCATTAATTGGCAGCAGGAATATATTGAATGTGTATGGTGTCCGCGTTCTGACGCTTCTTGAACACACAGCTCAGCTTATTTTTGTTCTTAGAAACAACCTAGAAACGGTGGTTGAAAGAATCACGTCGTCCGACAGAACCAATCAAAAGACCTCATTTGTTTCAGACAAGGTGAGCGAGAGACACTTTCTCAACAGATTAATGCCGTTGCTCTGTCTGGGAAATTTAATGAAAAAAACTACGTGTATGCTGCCCAGTGTATACGCTGCCCGTGGCTCATTAGAGAGCCGGGGGTAGAGGGGCGTACGGCAAACACCAGCATTGAAGACGATTCACCTGTGTAGAACACGATGCAGCTTATGACAGTGAGCTGAATCAAATGTGAGTTATTCGTATAAAGCTCAATATAATCATATCGGGAAGCTGCCGTTTATAGAAGTCATGTGAAATGTTAGAGGTTATAAAAGTTGCAATCTTGATATTAATATTGGGAGCCGCTGG
The DNA here is from genome assembly GCF_023055435.1 of Haliotis rufescens. Lineage (NCBI taxonomy): Eukaryota > Metazoa > Mollusca > Gastropoda > Lepetellida > Haliotidae > Haliotis > Haliotis rufescens. The sequence continues at coordinate 2,543,745 of NW_025964113.1, read as the reverse complement.
GAAGCTGACTGTGGGTGTTTTCTCTAGGGAGACGGGGCTAACAATAGGGCCTCATTGACATTTCCTTGGACTGGTTAGTTGAGATGCCCAAGGATAATCGCTGACTAACACGGGTTTGTCCCGGGGCTGAGACGGTAGAAGAGGTTGGTTTTACATATACACATGTTGGAAAGAATTACTGGCATATCATCATAACTATACAATGAAACCTCGTTAATCCGGACGCTTTAGGCCGGATTATCACCGGATTAACAAATATTTTTTTCCGAGTCAATTTCTTTTAAAATATATGTAGACATTCTAAACAGAACCATTCACATTTCTCAACTAATAAAGGACACGTATTGCCAATTTTACGACCGATTCTAATCTGCAGCGGGAGCTCTTGACACCAAACAGTTTTTTCGTTTTCTCAATTAGCACGAATGCTTTTATCACAATCCCGATATTGTCCGTATGTTATGCCGCGGCAATAATTTGTTGCGTTTCGCCATAGAATCACAATCACTTAAAGAAATTAAAAAAATATGTTGAAAAAAAAATCCAGCCCAACTACTCTGTTTTTGGATGGGCTGAAAAGGGAAACCTTTTTTTGCCTAGTGGCGTTTCACTGTACATATAATGAAGTCTTGTTTTGTTCTATAAAACAAATGTTAATGGTAAGAGTCAACTGACATGGCTATATCGATTGGCCGGGGAGACGGCAACTACTGGTCGCAGACAAACTCATCAATCGTGATTAGACAGTTTGATTGTCTTTTAACTAGACTCGTGTTTTGCAATAAATAAGAGTAGAACTAACTGTTTTGGAAACTAATGTGCTTTTAAAAAATCATTAACCAGAATCTAAGCGATCAAAGTTGAAATTTATTACTAAGTTTTCAAGTCAAATTCATCAGTCCGAAATCTTTTGAAATGGAATTTGACCACCATAGTTTGACTAAATGACTGAAGTCGATTATTTATTCATCTTATTTTAACTAGCTTCATTTAATTAGACACCCTGTCTCGGAAACGAATGTCAAGATCTAAAATTGGATTTTGAATAATAGTGTTTGACGTCATGTTTCCCTCTTTGGCGTCGCCCGGGATTGAAATGAAAGGGAGATATTTCTTGTGATCGTGATTCCTAAAGTCGACCAGCCATTTATTGCCAACACCAAACCTTCCCAACCAAAGATACAAAATCTGATTTGGAATAAGTTAAAACGCGGTTTAACACCGCTTTAGAATTAGTGAGTGAGTGAGTGAGTCGGGTTTAACGCCGCTTTTAACATTACTCCAGTTATATCACGGCGTTTCAGCTTAATGTGGGAGGAAAGCCCGAAGTGATGCAGGTCTCAGACGTTTACCACTTCGGTGAAACCCACGAGCACGGGTATGGTGCTGACAAACCTAGAAACATAATCGGGGCGAACCGGGATTCGAACCCACAATCATAGGTTCCTGGCGTGCCCAAGGGACGCAACTCTGCACAGCGAATCGTGGCGCCTTAGACGACTGGGCCACCCGTGCCCCTGCTTTAGAATTAATCAAGACACAAATTATCGCAGGTTACATCAAGCTGTTAGGAAATCGAACCCGACTCTTTTGTGTGTATTGTAAACGCGTTAACCACTAGGCTATCCCACACCCCTTCCTATTCGAAAATATTAACAGTAATTAAGGGTGGCGTAAATAAAGGAATAACGGAAGTTAAATCATTGGTTAATATACATTGTGTTTTGAATAAATGCTAAATAAACATTGTTTCGAATAAAAAATAATTGTTTCTCAGCAGCATTTACCTATATTATTTACTTTAGAAAATGGAATATTCCAATATCGATAATAATCCACTTGGGATAACTTCATAATTGGAAGGGTTAGTTTTATCTTAAAGAATCGTGTATGTACATCGCAAAGTGTTTTTGTAAAACGGATACGTTTTTATCGATGATTGACAGGCGCAAAACTTATTATTTTTCATTATGTAGATCAGTGACGTAACTGATGACGTCATATCCACTGAACAAATGACTCGTATACAGTGTCACTGTTGGGTGTGTCTACATGAAGTTAATGAAATATTAATCCGAAATTTCAATAATCCGAAATTTTGTTAATCCGGACTGGATTTGCAGAAAGAGTTACTGGCTTTCATTGTGTTTATGGATATATTACACATGTTTAATTCGCATGACGGTAACGTAGGACATTCTGTAGACATTTACCGAGCCCCCACTGGTGTACGCCTCGCAATCCCGACTGTAGGCGACCCGGAACTGCACGACCCAAGCGCTCTCATCCGGGTCTCCCTGGGTCTGTATTCCGGTGATCAACATTGGTTTAGAGAGAGTCACCTGAAACAGTATCAGAGTAAACCAACGTAAGGACGTCTCGTGTCAGTCTTGTGATCAAAACATTAAAAACAACGTTACAAAGCAAAAGAACACCGGGTGGTCATGTTTGGTGTACACTTTGGTGAGCGGTGAAACAGTTTGGTTTATCGCGGCTTTAACAATAAATCAGTTTCATCACGGTGTGTCAGCTTTGTGAGGAGTGAGTGAGTGAGTATGGTTTTACGCCGCTTTTAGCAATATTCCAGCAATATCACGGCACACATTGTTCCCATGTCGGGAATCGAACCCGGGTCTTCGGCGTGACGAGTCAACGCATTAACCACTAGGCTACCCGACCGCCCCCAGCTTTGTGAGGAAAGAATGAAGGTACTGACTTTTACCATTTAGGTGAAAGCCACGAGCACGGTATGGTGCTGACAAACCTTTAACATAATTGAGGAAACCTGGATTCGAAGCCACTAGCATATGTTTGTGACACGTCTAATGGGCGCAGCTCTGTAAGCGAATAACGGCGCATTAGACGACGGGTCTCCCCTGTACTCCTCACACACCACGCCCCTAACCCCGTTCGTGCGTGAAGGGAGCTAAATGATCGCATTAACTTGATGGCAGGATGAAGATAATATGGCATCTCCAATACAAATGCAACGACTGATGTTTTGGGTGAGACAGACGGATGATCCCTAACGGTCACTAACGTCAATATGTTTCTGGATATCTACTGTACAAGCAAGGAGTGTAAAACGTAAAGTGTAGTTTTTGTCTCGGCTGACCCTAAATTGACCTCAACCTTCACAAACAATGGGTGGTGTAACAGAACGGGAAATGCTCAATTGTTTCGCAAACACTTAATGTCAGCTTGATAATATCAGTGTAAAATTGATTAAATTATGTTTTTATTTTGTTAAAGCATGTTTCAACGTGAAAGAGACATGCTAAAGTTCATACAAACACCGTGATATTTACCTGTACAAATGGTTCGTTGTTGAGACTGTGGACCTTCCATGACGACGGTCCATTCAACCGGACGTTGCTGGCGTTGCCGTCAGACGCCGCCAGTTCGAAGTCCACCAATGGATTCAGGGCGTCGGACGCCAGGCCTACGGGCGTATGGCACGTCTCCTGAGGAAGTAACAACACATCGTCATCATCATAATAACAACAACAATAATAATCCATTTATATGGCGCCTTTTCCATGCTGAATATCATGCTCGAAGCACATTATTACACCCGGTCAATGGATCGGTGTGCACTCAACAATCATTCTCAGCTCCCTGGGGTGTGGGGCAGGACCGAAGTCCAACGTTCTCTCAGGGGCCAAGCTGCCACCTATTGACCTGTAAAGTGCATGTTTATTCCAATACGTCACAGAATCGGGAGAACATATACCAACCGGTGAGATTTCAAGAACGCGTTTTTGACATTATGAAAATGTTTTAGACCATCTTTTCCATAGGAACCGATAAAAATGGTGATCAGTTGGTCACAATGGTGCTCAGCCGATTTCAGAGAATTTCAGAGGAGACTAAAGTGGCCTTGCTCCTATTCATTCAAATGTATGAATATCTCAAAGTTCAAAGCATGATCGTCTGTCTATAAGTAGCATAACTGTAGAGGACCTTCCTGTGTGAATATACGATACAACAAGATTGGACTTATACATTGCGAGTGGGGAATATGCCAGTTATTTACAAGGTAGAAAATAAAATATATTATACTCGAAAGAAGTTAAAGAACATGCCATGACATATTAATTTTGAACGAATCGGGTGTTCTTTAACTTCTTTGTCGAGTAGAATGGAAATAATTGTGTATTAATTATAGGGGAACAAGACACGGGTCAATTGTCAGCCCTGGCTGATTCAAGTTTTCATTTTCAGTGATCCATTCACATAGTTTTCACCGCTCTTTTACCTTCTACGCCCAAAGGCATCTGTTTCGTCGGATGATCAAGATTGATTATTCTCTGGCTTTAACGTTTTATACACACAAAACTTCACTAAACACTCAAATGTCATTATGTATATCTCGACCAAAAATGAGAGCCAAACCGCAGAGCGGGGTTTCCCTTCAAGAGCCACGTTAACCAAAGATGAACGATACTACTCAACAGTTGCCCAGGACCAAAATCGTGATCTAAGGCAAAGGTGTGGTCCTTAGCAAAGGTTGAGTAGTATACATTTAATTTAGCATCTACAGTTACGGCTCCGATATATAGGTAAAAATATAATAATTTATCATATAATGGGTAGGTTTCTCGGCAGGATAAAGCCAACGGATAAAAACGATATCCGTTGGGGTCATATGCGGATAGAGATGCAAATACCAAAGGTCAAGTAGGACTACTTTCACTGTTTATAAACAAACATGGCGTCGCCCTCGTCATTCGGCGATCGAGTCAGAATTAACCATCGTGAATCTGGATAAACTACAGGGATAATTGCTATCATTATCAAACGAACAGTCTCATATACTGAAAATCAGTGTCTAACCGTGACGGCATTTTATAAGTTTTGGCAACTTTCGAGATATAAATTTCGAAACAATTTTGCGAGGGCACGAGGCCTAGCCAAACGGGATCAGTAGCCATATCTCTGCTTGTAGACCTCTGTGGCTTGAAACCTTCTCCACAAATCAAAATGGTTGGATTCGGCCGAAATATGTTTGAACTGTTACCTTGTTTCGATTTGTCGCTGTGTGTACATCTGACTACACTTCTTAACGTTATGAAAGGACAGACCGACTGTCAACAACGTCTGACCGTGGCCGTGACTCATAGACTAGGGTTAGAGTAGCTTCCCTTTGACAAAGGGCAGTTACTCTAGCGGACAGACCGATGGATTGCAACGAAAGGCAATTAAAAACAACTGTTGTTTTGCGAATAAGTTGCTGTATATGAAACAGATTTCAGTTGGAACTATATTGGCTACTGTCACAGTCCTACTGACACATCACTTACCCTGTGACGTAATAAATATTAATGCGCGCATTCCAAGAAAACTCGCAATGTTTCGGTAATGTTTGTGAGAGAGGGAAAGCGATTTTAAGGCACAGAATTAAAGAATGACATTATATGATAAAGAGGTTATCACGCTTGTGTGTTTGGGGATGGTAAATGTCCTGTATTAGGAATAAACACTATGTATTTAGCTCGCCAAGGCTCGCTAAATACAATGTTTATTCCTAATGCAGGATATTTACCATCCCCAAACACACTCGCGTGATAACCTCTATATATTAAACCAAAATATCAAAAGTGATAAATACCTCATGTGCTTTATTCTCCAAAGTAAATATTGTAAACGAACACACTTGCAACATGCACGGCCAGAGTATTTAGATGTGTGCTCACAGTGCAAATAGACGTAAAGAAAAATACATCTAAAGCCACAGAAGAAAAACACGAGAGGATGAAGACAAAATTGATATTACTCCTAAAATATCATAAATTGAAATAGAATAAATAAATACATTTAGAGCGAAACCTTGTTAATCAATAGGATAGATTTCCCAGTGATACCATTCGGTTTAAACTATTTCCGGATAAACAAATCATTGGTACTTAATTTTCATATGTATACGTAGCGTCCCGTACAGTACGTTCGTTCGAGTATTAAAATTTGAGTGACCTGAGTCAACCCGTGTAACAACATTTTTGGAAACAAGGGTTGGCTAGATTCAACCTGTTTGTTTGTTGTTTAACGCCGCACTCAGCAATATCCCAGCTATATGACGGCGGTCTGTAAATACAATCCAGTGATTGACATCATGAACATCGATCCACGCAATCGGGATCGATGACATGTATCAGCCAAGTCAGCGAGCCTGACCACCCGATCCCATTAGCCGCCTCTTACGACAAGCATAGTCGCCTTTTACGGCAAGCATGGGTTGCCGAAGGCCTATTCTACCCCGGAGATTCACGTGTCAGATTCAACCTGAGTTAACCATTGTTAACCAAGGATAAACCGAAACGCATAAAATGCAACAGTTTTACTTTAGAAATAATATGAAATGGCTGATAGGAGAGCGAGAAACACAACAGCCACGCGTATTGCTTTTACACACATTATGCCAAAACGACAAGTATGTTAAAATAAACGCACAGAACATCAAACAGATTTACCGATATCATCGTAGTTGCATTATTGATTTAAAGTATTTGTATCAGCAATCTAAATTTATATTTCCCTGGCGCATTTCAGAATACATATATATTAATAATACCAAGTTAATACAATTCATTAAATGCCACTTGCTAACACGTACAGCACACCAGGGTTTGACTGGGAATGGGGGGCACGGGTGGCCCAGTCGTCTAAGGCGCCGCGACTCGCTGTGCAGAGTTGCGTCCCTTGGGCATGCCAGAAACCTATGATTGTGGGTTCGAGCCCCTGTTCGCCCCAATTATGTTTCTAGGTTTGTCAGCACCATACCCGTGCTCGTGGGTTTCACCGAAGTGGTAAACGTGTGAGACCTGCATCACTTCGGGCTTTTCTCCCACATTTAGCTGACACGCCGTGATATAACTGGAATACTGTTAAAAGCGGCGATAAACCCAACTCACTCACTCACTCACTCACTCACTGGGAATGGGCAACTTAGGTCAACCGAAGCATGACGCAAACCATTTTACACGCGCTAACATTGTTCACCGCGGGTTCACTGGGTGGTCCATGGTTTGGAAATCGAAGTGTCCGGTATGTGGGGTTTTCGGACTAACGGGGTCCGAATTAACGAGATCTCGCTGTAAATGCATATTATATGAGTACATATTTCAACGAGAATTAAAACATTTCGTTGAAGAAGAAACCATTACAGAGGAAATAGCCAATATGTAATGATAATTTTCGTACAAGATTTTGCAATGCGGGAGATTAACTTTATTTACGAAACGAACGTTTTGAGAGACATCCATCGGAATTCCATGGACCTAATAGGCTACACTGGTCCCTGACGTTGTTTTCAGATAAAGACATGTGCATGTGACCCAGAAACGTCACTCAAAAGTGATTGCTGATATGTGATCTATGTGGTGAGTTATTGTGTTACAAGTAACGGGACTCTCAGTTCTACATCCATATAACAGTACCTACACCACATTAACACGTGGGTATTCAGGCAGACGCTTGAAGAGACTGGTCCCACTAACAATTGAGCACTGGCAAGTTACAATATCGCTGAACGACCCTAAACAGATATTGTCTCACACAATTAGAGACTAATGCACTCAATTAGAGTTGTTATAGTGATGAATGTCTAAAATACCAGAACTATTATGTGATTTCAGGAAGTACCTTAGTGATAACAGAAATACAAAACGCCATTATATCTTTGGATGTTAATGCTTTATTCATTGATATAAAAAGGGACTAAAGTACCGACTTGGGCTAATGGAAATCTGTCACGCATCTAGTGGGGTGATGGGGCAGCTATTGTTATCTTGTTTACCGTAAGGGTCGACTAACATCTAGTTTCTGAATTGATGTTTTTTTACAAACATAACAGTTGTTAATTATTTCAATAAAATATATTAAAAAGGAGCCCCGGTGTTCAATTCATTTTCATTTAAACTGCAGTAATCTAGACTTGCTCACGGGTATAGCCTTGCATGGACTCCATGACCGACTAGGTACACGGACATCTCGCAATACTATATTGTATGGAAGTTACGCTATAGTGCAGTGGGGTTTAATAACCACCCAGGCTTGTCTCTCTTGCGCGTTCTGGGGACAGAAGGACCGCCTCCGTGGTCTTGTGGTAGAGCGTCCGCCCGGAGAGCACAAGGTTCGGGGTTCGATCCCCGGCCGCGTCATACCAAAAGACGTTAAAAGATGGTAATGGTTGTTACCCTGTCTGGCGCTCGGCATTAAGGGCTTAAAACAAGGACTGGTCGGCTCGGAGTCAGTATACTGTGTCTGAGTGGGGTATTCATGTTAAACTGCGGCATGGTATCTCAGTGAGCTAGCACTATAAATCGGCATCAGTCCGGACTAGTACAAGCATCCACACACACATTCACACACGTGCATGCACGTCGCTATATAAGTGCAATAATCTTGGACGCGACATTAAACCCAATTTCACCTCACCTCTGGGGACAGAAGAGGTCACCAGTACCTAAAGTTTCTACCCCTTTCGGAATTGCGAGACAGAATGGCTCGCTAATACCCCACGTTCGACTCCCTGGGGGAATTTCGTGACAGAATAGGTCCCCTGTACACCACGAACAGAATAGGTCTCCAGAACAGTGACTTATCTCAACGATGACCAATATGGCCGAAGATTGAATACGAAATTAAATACAACCGTTTTGTCTTTGAATGTGTCCTGAAAAGTTGATACGTCAATAGCAGAGCGACAGGAGTGCCAGATAATGGCTTTCAACGCCTTGGTATTTGTCAAATAGTAATTAGTACAAAGTAACATCCTAAGAACTTCAAACGCAGCTCTCGTCACGACATGGCTGAAATATTGCCGATGTGACGTTAACTTCAAACTCACACACTCAAACGCAGCCATGTCATCGTCCGACAGTGTGTGGTTCCGTATGGTTTCCACTTCACCAACATGTGGTAAGACATGCCACTACTCCACATCTTCCCAGCGACAATGCACAGGCTTTCCGATGACCTTGGTATCCTATTTCCGAAGTAGGTCAAGTCGGTTTAGTAGTACATGGAATTAATTAGAACATACAACCCACATATACAGTGTACAACCCTACATACGTGTATACGGGCTATAGACAATCAAATGGCAGGAACTGAGGTGTGTGGCTGGAGAGGTAATGAATGAATATTGTTACTGTCACACTGGTCGCAGGTGGTGATTCTGTGAAGAATAGGTCACTTGTATTTATTTGTTTGTTTGTTGTTTAACACCGCACTCACCAATATGACGATGTTCTGTAAACAATCCAGTGATTGGCATCATGAGCATCGATCTACGCAATTGGGATACGATGACATGCATCAACCAAGTCAGCGAGCCCTACAACCCGATCCCGTTAGTCGCCTCTTATGACAAGCATAGTCGCCTGTTACGGCAAGCATGGGTTGCTGAAGACCTATTCTGACCCGTATCTCCACGGGTCAGGTCCCTTGTAATCCTGTGTGTCTTCAGTAGCGGCTGAAAGAGGATCGGATGGCCGGGTACTGTGATGGCATAGATCGTAGCTCATGTTTTCAGTCACTGGGTCCCTGGTTCAGACTCGATTATTTACAGGCCGGGTGACTGCAGCGTTAAACAACATTCAGTTATACTGTTATTTATCGCCGCTCATCGTATTCAAGAGAATAACATGTACCTTTGCAAAACGCACAGATTAAAGCATTACTACAATATTAAGTATTCCGTGTATGATCGAGCCATTTTTCATCCTCTTTGTGGTCACCCACGTACTTTCCATAGTCAGCTACCATTGTGGACAACTGATACACAACCACGCCACTAAATACTGGCAGTATCTAAACATCTGATAGTCTTTCAAAGACCGAAATGGAGCAGGTCTTAGACGATTACACGAGCACGGATATAGCGCTGACAATCCTAGAAACATAATCAGAACAAAGCGGGATTCGAACTCACGATCGTAGGATTCTGGCACACCTAAGGGACGCAACTCTGCAAAGCGCATCTTAGGGCCACTGGTGCTCCCATAGAGTATGACGTCTCACCACGTGTCACTACAATGGTAAACATTCGGAACCACACGCTGTGGGACGGCCACGTGACTGCGTTTGAAGTTCGAAGCATGTTATTACGTACAAATTACTATTTGACAAAGACTAAGGTGATGAAAGCCATTCTCGGACGCATCTGTCACTCCTGCCGCTTCTGTTATTGAGGTCTCAAATTTTCAGGACACCTTCAAAGAAAAAATGCTTTTATTCAATTTCGTAGGAAATAACCTTCGGCCATATTGTTCATCGTTGGGATAAATCACGAGAGGTTTAATTTCAACATGGTATTGATTGGGTAAAGTTTGTATCCGGCGGATGATACATAGTGTGTTTTGCAGCCGCTGTAAATGTGATGCACGAGCAATTGAAAAATCACTAAATCACATCTGCACAGTGTGTACTCTCGAATTAACTGTTATTTTCTGGTTCTATTTATAAAGGAATGAATGGTGCGCAACAATGCTATTTTGTACGAAGCATTTAAAGCATTTAATATCGGATCTGTCTTGACCGGTAAATGATTGAAATTATTTCCTTTGAGATTTATCTTATTGATTAAAATTATTTCCATCGATATTTATTTTATAGCATATTTTGCATTGTTCCCTTTTCTCAGAGTCATAGTACCAGTAGAGTAACAGCGGCAAATATATATGATGCATCTCAGATTAGAAATAGACTGTATCTCATATGGTCTTTGTGTATTTTAGTATTTCATTAAAAACATTCAAGAGTTACGTCCCCTAGCCATGCCAGGATCTGCCGATCGTGGGTTCGAATCCTATTTACCCCGATTATGATCCTTGGCCTGACAGCAGCATGTCAGTACTGATGGGTTTCAACGACTTGCTGCATGTTAGACTCTAGAAGTTCAAAAAACATCCTTTAGTTTAACTACTGTTAACATCAACTTAATCCTGCCATAAGCAGTGACTTAAAACATATTTTGTTTCCAACACAAAATATGTCTACCTCAATGACCCCCAAAACACAGAGAGAGAGAGAGAGAGAGAGAGAGAGAGAGAGAGAGAGAGAGAGAGAGAGAGAGAGAGAGAGAGAGAGAGAGACATTCCATCAACAACAATCTATCATTTAAACACGTACATCAAGTGAGTGAATAACCTTGTCGTTCGTATGACTTGTTAGAGGTTCATTGTTCCGGAACGCAACGCAACGGAAACGCCGACAGTAGCAACCACCTACACTGCTCCGGTAACTACAACGACGTCGACTACCGTGAACGACAGCGTCATCAGTGTCACGACGTCGCTCGCAGAAGGCTTATGGCAATATGAGGCTTTGGTAATTACCTCCTGTGGGAGAGCATGTGCTTCGGCAATTAGGTGTCGCTGATTCTAGAGATAGTTTCAAGCAAATGACCAGAGAACAATGCCCTTGTCAGATGTACTTTATGTGTTTGTGAGTGACTATTTGAGAAAGTGTTCTTCTACGCATCAATATTTCAACTATACCACGACATACCGTAAACATTCTAGTCTTGACAACTTATACCAGTGGTTGATATCATGAACAACAATCCACAACGACAGGGTGCGATGGCGCAGTCCACCCAATTGGCCGGTTATTCGGGGCCTATTCTGACATTGAAAGCCCACTTGGGTACGAACACACACAATTCGATTGTTAAGACATGAATCTTAAATTTCCTATGTCTAATGTGAATGTATTTAGAACCCGTGAAGATCCGGGGTATAATAGGCCTTCAGCAGCCCATACTTGCCGTAAAAGGCGACTATGCTTGTCGTAAGAGGCGACTAACAGGTTCGGGTGATCAGGCTCGCTGACTTGATTGATGCATGTCATCGTATCCCAATTGCGTAGATCGATGCACATAATGTGCTTGGTACATACTCGATTCTTTAAAGACCACCGTCACATAGCTGTAATATTGATGAGTGCGGCGTTAAACAACAAACAAACAAAACAAACAAATACTCTAATCTTACGTAACAATATGACGGCGACAACCTTTAATGGCTATTAACATTCGCTACACATTCTGTTTGTTTCAACAAATATTTTGCTTCCATTCGTTCTCAAGAAAGTGTTATCAAATACAAGTGACAAAACGTGTCGACACACAACAAACACGATATTTCAACATGTTATTGCAACCCTACAATAGCATGAATCGTTCTGTGTTAAATGTCACCAGTCAAAGGAAAACACCCCTTCCCGTCCTATAATGTAGGCATTGCATGGGGCATTCAGAAAGAAATAACGGTGAACATGTTACTTGCGTATGAGCCACGTAGACACTCGAGCAAGTAGAAGTACATATCGGAAGTACATTAGTTAACAGTAAAATATGTAAAACAAGGGTTCAGAGGTATGTATACAATCCTAAACAAAGGCGTGGGTGAGTGACATTTATCAACAGAAAGCTGTGTAAGCGAGATGAATATTCCTCACTGACATACAGTTAAACCACGAATCTCCCCTATCTTGATGTATCGTTCATGGCGATGAAACTTGATGGTCTGCTTTAACAATGAAACTCTGATATCGCGAACACTCGGATATCGCGAACTTCGGATATCGCGAACTTCGGATTACTCGAAATGTAGTTGATGGTCCGAAGGACGTAACGGAGGTAACGAATTTTATTATTTTTGCAAACAATACTAACGATTATTCAAGTAAGTCGTTGGAATTTCATAAGAAAATTCGAGTAAGGAAATCTCTGTAGTGTTCATACATAGGAATTATAAATACTATCGCGGCTAAATAGTAAGGGACGTCACTTTGAAATGCAATAAAGTAGCGATAGCTTTAGTATTAATCCAAACCAACCTACCACTCTATTAAAATTATTGCAAAATAGCAAATTTCAACTAATTAAACACATCCCGTCACTACATTTTCAAAGCGGTCGGACGTTAAAAATGAAGACGATGGCCTCCACAAGTACAAATACGTCACTTGACCTACACACAGGTCAAAATATAATGAACGCTTGAGGCGAAGCGAGGTGAAATGAGGATCAACGTCGCGTACAGATTACTGTGCTTTTATAGCGACGTGCATGCACATGTGTGTGTGGCGGCTTGTTCTGGTCCGGTTTTATAGTGCCAGCCCACTGAGATACCATGCCACAGTTTAACATGAATACCCCACTCAGACACATTATACCAGTCGTCCTTGTTTCGTTTCCTTTATACCGAGTGCCAGGTAGGGTAGCACTTTTCAAAGTCTATTGGTCTATCGGTCTATTGGTCTATTGGCCCGGGGATCGAACCACCGACTTTCCGTTCTCCAGACAAACGCTCTATCCCCCACACCACAGAGGCGATCAATGAACACTTTAAAATTAACATTCATGAAATAATCTAATCGGATATACAGGCATCGTTTACATTTCTACATGAATGCATTTTTTACACAATCCCCAACAGACAGATGTCACAAGGGTGTCTATAATCCCCGTGTTCATTAACAAATATAGAAGCAAACATAAACCGTCGCCATCATCCAACTGGTCAAGATTATGGTAACTACGGCAACTGAATTGTTACTTAAACATGTGTATAAGCACTCGAAGTTAAACCTAATTACTACCACTCACAAAGTGGAGCTGGAATGTTAATAATTCAAAGAAGTATTTCTAACCAGCACTATTGTTGGTTTGTCACATGGTCCAGTAAGCCAGGATCTGGTTGGGAAGGTGTAAACATTCAGAGGACGGCATACGGCGGTCTGATAAACACCATATGTATATATACAATGTTGGACGTGGTAAAAACACAAGCAGACACGCTCCTTGCTGGGTAATTAACTCAAGGAGAACAGGCAAATGGATGTACGGTAATTTTTGATTACTTGACCTTCATCGTGGCAAGAAGCCACGATACTAGAAGGAACCAGGCAACTATAGGAATTAAGCATTAATCCCATACAACATGCATCGCTAGTGAAGATTCAGAGCGGATTCAGATTCCCAGGCCGACGTTAGAATGTTAATCTTGTAATATTCACCGATGTCAATCGGAAGACACGTGGCATGGGCTCATATAGAAAGAAGTCCAATCGTTGGTATGCGGACAATGATCTTTAATCAGAAACTGAGAAATTATGTGATGTCCTTTCTTGATTAGTTTTCGCGAGGTAACACTTTTTAGGAAAGGTTTGTTTTTCCATCGCAATAACGCAAATACTATTGCCTGTCCTGTTAAAGTCATCAGCTGTGAATGTAATTATTTCCGAACCTGCTCGTTGTGTTTGTTTCAAGAAGGCTCAATCTTGCAGTATTGACACGCGTCATCAAATTGCCATTACATGAATGAGTACCATGTCAATAGCGTCGGCAGTTTAACACATGTACAAGCCCTGTAATGATTAACAGCCATGGTTCTATGATGACTCGATATTGAAATGCTATGTGTAGCAATGATAGCTAATATGACTTATGAATACGTTATTATACAATTAACGCCTTTTAATACAGACTATTTCCTGCTCTGCATCCGATACCATATTTCAACATGGCCACGTGTCTTCATCAATATAGGAACGTTGTGCCGGGCTTAATGGTTTCTGCTATGAAATATTAGCAATAATAAGATAAATAGGCAGTAAAAGAAACAAAACATCATCAACATTTTGATGCGGCGGTTAAGATGAAAGAAAAATCCTCTTACCTTTTCCCCAACGGGTATAGGTGTGACCGGGCGTGTCAAAGCTGCCAGGGCAGTCACTAGTATGACTACCCACCCCTCCATTGTCCCGTAGTGTGTTGTAGTTACCCACATATTGAGAGACCCCGCACGGGAAAGAGAAACTACAGGTCCCCGTAGCGATGCGCTGTTTAAGTAGAGCCTTCGCGTCTGTGTGATGGTGCTCACCTCGTGACGTGAACGATGAGGGCGGGAGGGAGAGAGGGAGGAAGAGGGGTAATGCTCCACACCAGGAACCAGGTCAGGTCAGCAAAGAGCTTCACACAACCAGCCAATCTTGGACCCCTCTGTGGCATGTTCAAGCGATTCTTACAAATCATCGTTGATGTAATAATGAGCCTTTTAACCGCTTACGCGTGTGCTGAGTCAGATTGTTTTGTAGAGGTTGGGGGAAAGAGAATTGAATCTTGTTTTCTCTTACGGTTTTTGAATTATTTCAAACTCGAAGGTATTGACAGTCAGGTTAACGTTGAACAAACCTTTTCACGCTTGATCAAATTCGTACTATTGCCTAAACTACAGTTTGGTTTAACCATAATGCACGGAATTTGTTTCAAAGTTCAATGTTTGAACGAAATATTAAAATAATATATAAATGATAATTAAATAATGAATCTGTATTAAAGGAAATGAATTTACTTGCCCGACCCATATGTATTATTATTAAATTGTTACCAAGTTATTGAAATGCATCAACAGCGTTCACAATAAACTTCCATCATTACTCTGAGCTAAGAGATGTAAACTGCCGGAAAAAAGAAAGTATGCACTTGAAAACTGGATTTGACCCAAAAATTACAAACGTTATCAAAAGGGTATTATGCTGAAAACACTTAAACTTAAGGTCCAAAACACAACTATGATACCCGTATCAAATACATCACTATGGAATAACATTTCTCGTTTGTTTCCTTTTTATCCACCATCAAACATGAGTGTATACATTCTAACATTGGTGTATACTTTGGCCTCGCAGTGTAGTATAATGGATGCATATATCATAACATCGATATTATATTTTATTTAATGTAATAAATACAATTCATCAAAAACAAAACATGAATGTTTTCCCTGTGTATTCA
The DNA here is from genome assembly GCF_023055435.1 of Haliotis rufescens. Taxonomy (NCBI): domain Eukaryota; kingdom Metazoa; phylum Mollusca; class Gastropoda; order Lepetellida; family Haliotidae; genus Haliotis; species Haliotis rufescens. The sequence continues at coordinate 2,527,940 of NW_025964113.1, read as the reverse complement.
GATTATACACATGATCGTCAATTCAAAAAAGGAAGTGATGGTCGGCAGTATTCCATTCGTTAATGATTTGATGATTAAATAGTTTAAAAAGTCGGTATTTTTATTGGAATGTTAATTTGAAAAACGGCTGACAAGCCTGATTTATTCCAATAATGTGGCAACTGAAAGCAGAACAACAAACACACCCAACATGATCAACATTTTGATAAAGGCAATTTTAATTTTTTATGTGTAGTTCCAACTGCAAGACGTCCTCGTCGCTGACCATTTGCATCTTAGGAGTGAGTAACTGAATCTTGCTGTAAGTCCCAGTCAGCAATGTCCCAGCAATGTCAGAAAAGGCATTACAATACTCGAGAGTGGGCCTGGCAAACCAGTGACAGCCGGTCAGCCAGGTCACACATTTTCATCACAGGCTCCATATAATTTCTTTATTAGTTTGTTGTTTAACGCTGCACTCAGCAATATTCCAGCTATATGACGGCGGTCTGTAGATAATTTAAGTCTGGTCAAGACAATCCAGTGATTGACATCGTGAGCATCGATCCACACAATTGGGATATGATGACATGCATCAACCAAGTCAGCTGTCCCATCCCACCCCACCTCCCACCCCACTCCCCCATGTGACATTTTCCCATTTGATACTCTTCAAGGTGGCGTTAACTCACACACTCACTCTCTCACTCACTCACTCACAAAGTGTTACAGCTTGTTATATCAAAGCAACCCATCCTCAGTCTTTGCTAAACGATTACAGTAAATGTTATTGATGTACTTATAATACATATACACTTAAGCATAAGTATCATATGTGGAAAAGCTAACGCGGTGAGGGTGTGAGGCGGGCTATCAACCCGAATCTCAGTCGACTGCGATTCATTTGAGCGTAAGATAATTTAAGGGACACGGTCCTATACAGACACGATCTTCATCCTCACATACTGATGTACAAAAGCCCCTCATCATCATCAGACATAGTTGCAAGTGATACGAACATCACGCGTCAAAAAGACACGTGTCATGTACACGTACACGTCATTGCCCCAACCGCACTTACAAACGAGAGAATGTTTAGCATGGTGTACCACATGGCTAAGAGGCTTGCGCTGTGCCAGATTCTCTACTTCCATGTATGAGTGAACATGTCGGTGTGGCCTTCGCTGATTTGAACCTACTTGTTTTCATAACACCAGCACCTTCACTTTGGCATGTTATAATGGAACGTACAGAGGTTGACGCTTATCAATTTATATGACGCACTGGTAACTGTACAATTAGAGTGGCGTTGTACAAAGCGATCTTAGCGCTAAGGTGGTCGTAACTCTCATACCTTAACATAGACTTAGACACTCGCGGCGCTAAGGTCGTTTTGTTCAACGGCACCTAGAACGTTCGTCTCTGGCGATGCGGAGTTGTGTCCCTTTGGAACAAAATCAACCAGTTAGGGGGTTCTAATACCAAATTCTCACCATAACCTTTCTCTTGCATTTCACAACAGTAGTAAACATCAACGACCTGCCTCACTATAGGCTTTCTTCCCGTATTATAATGTACCTGGGTTACCGTATGTTTGTCGTACGAGTCGACCTTAGGTATTGGAGGGTCACGCTCAATGGCTTGGTTTACAGAGTGTCAATGTACCCAAACCGCGTGGGTCTTTGCTCATAATATCAATCTCTGGTTTGTCATGTCCAGACCCGATAATCTACTTGCAGCCGTCATAAAGCTGGGATACTGCTGCCTGTGGCGTTAAAAAAAAGATATCACGCCGAGCCATAACAGAACTACTGCTTAAAGCAGTGTTAAACCCAAATCTTTTCTCACTGTAAATTTCCATTTAGATTAAGACATCCTGTATCTTTTTACAAGCACATAATTCAAGTAAATCAAGTTTATTGAGTTAATAATGTGTTCACCTGTGTTTAAAACGAAACCTAACTTTGTTAAGTATCGATTTTTCTTGTTGCGATACGAATTATAGCTAGAATTATCGCCGTAACAGACCAGTACACGAGACGTAATCACAACGGTGCCCGGGGGGACGCTGTGTGGACCGATTGTTATGGTGGCTGATTTGTGCCATTCCCATTTTCGCATTCTATTGCGAAGGCGGAGACGCGAATGTGCGATGCGAACATTCGATGTTATATTACATCGTATCTTCGCGTCATCGCGCGGCATCTTCGCGTTTTCGTATTGCATCTTCGCGTCTTCTTCGCAAGAGAACGCGAAGATGCAAAATGGCAGAAACCAGCCACCATAGCTTGTAGATCAAGTTACATCAACAGCTTTTTATGAATACGTGTCGCTTATGGGAGAGTAATCCCTTTTCCACGATGGATATGCTATGCAGTTTCAGTGGCGACTGACGTAGATTGATAATGGACCGACTGATAGTTTACAGTGGATGGTGGTAGCGATGGTGTTTTGACTTGTTTTTTCTAATTAATCATATTGACGTTTCTGGTCGATTGACTTTCTGAATCGTAGAATAAACACTATATGACGATTATATCTTCTAAACGGTGATATACGCGTGTGTGTTTTTAGAATCAATTATTCAAATAACCGACAGACCATCGAGCTAACCATGTATTTGATACATGCCTTTTGTACATTCACACGGTTCCAGCTTTGATAAGAGAATATCCACTTAAAATAAGAACATAAATGTATTCCACGTATTGGTCGTGTGACGTGACGTTTTTGACATATTTGACAGAGCTCCCTTCTTGTTCACCACAGTTGAGTTTCGGTTCACGGCAAGAACAGATTGAATTTCATGGAAATAAATCGTTATAATGTTTTTAACTCCTCGACAAAACCCCTGATGTAACACTTCCTTGACTTGCTGTTATGAATGTATGTTATTTGTTATAACCTAGAACTGCATCTCGTTTTTAGATTGTGTTTACCTAAAGGTGATATGTTTGTTTGTTGTTTAACGCCCCACTCAGGAATATTACAGCTACATGACGTCGGTCCGCAAATAATCGAGTCTGGACAACACAATCCAGTGATAGATATCATGAGCATCGATCAACGCGATTGGGATTTGATGACATGCATCAACCAAGTCAGCGAGCCTGACCACCCGATCCCGTTAGTCGCCTCTAACGACAAGCATAGTCGCCTGTTACGGCAAGCATGGGTTGCTGAAGACCTATTCTACCCCGGTCAGGTCCCGCGTGTCTTTAGTAGCGACTGAAAGAGGATCGAATGGCCAGGTACCCCGATGGCTAAGATCGTAGCTCATGTTTTCAGTCACTGGTTCTCTGATTCAGACTCGATTGTTTACTGGCCGGGTGATATGACTGGATTATTGCTGACTGCGGCGTTAAACAACATTCTGTTATACTGTTATTTATCGCCGCTCATCGTATTCAAGAGTAAAACGTGTACTATTAATTATTAGGATTAAAGACCTATTCTAACCCGGATCTTCACGGATTTACCTAAAGGTGAGGTTAACGGGGTTCCAGTGTACAGTAAAGTACGGTTATAACGAACTCAAAGGGACTACTAATTTGAGTTCGTTATAACCGTAGTTCGTTATAAGCATATATACAGCATAACTACAGCAAATAGTCGGGACCAAAAAAGTAAGTTCGTTATATCCGTCAGTTCGTTATAAGCGTGTTCGTTATAACCGTAGTTTACTGTATATATATATTCAATCCACTAGATGTGATTGGTATGTAACGAATAGTAAGGGCCTCGACATGGTTTTGCGAGTAGCTCACTATGGATATAAAAAAGCGTTCGTTACAACCACGTTTTACTGTAATGTTACAGAGAGGGTGCGTTTTCACTTCCAGGGCTGATCGCAGCAACGCGACCGACGTCGCTTCACGAGGCCAACATATATTCAACTGTAAAGTCGGGCGGCATTCCGCGTAATGAAAACAAGGAGCAGTAATTACCTTAATGAGGGGGTCGGGGAGGGAGGGAGAAGTTGTTCTAACACTCTCATCCCACATAAGTCTCGTGCGATTGGTCTATCACGTGACGCAGGCTCCCAAGCTCCTCTCGTGAAAACATCATGACATAGATTCGTGTAGATAGAAGTGTGTTTTGTTCACCAGCCGGATGGGTTGGGTTATATGAAGGGATGCGCCTTCTGTTTCAACTTAACATACACAAATGTTATAACATTTACACGAATGGATTCAGTTTTAAAAACGTTATATTTACAAAAATGCTATAACATTTACACAAATGGATCTAATTTTTAAAAAAAGTTATATTTACCAAAATGTTGTTACATTTACACGAATGGATCCAATTTTAAAAAAACCCGTTATATTTACAAAAATGCTATAATATTTACACAAATGGATCCAATTTTAAAAAAACGTTATATTTACAAAAATGTTATAACATTTACACGAATGGATCCAATTTTAAAAAACCCGTTATATTTACAAAAATGTATAACATTTACACGAATGGATCCAATTTAAAAAAACCCGTTATATTTACAAAAATGTATAACATTTACACGAATGGATCCAATTTTTAAAAACCCGTTATATTTACAAAAATGTTATAACATTTACATTTGTTATTCTCTTTAATCAGAAACTTTAGCAAAGATTTTACATCATACAACTGACGCGTGTCATCATGGTGTTTGTTTTTTTGGTGCATGTGACCTTAGATCGACACAGAAGGAAACGTGACTTGTAACTGTTTAAAAACTTTAAGGCTTTAAGAAAGATAGTGAACACGGTCATTACTGAAAATACCAAACTCATTTGAAAAAGAAAAACCAGCTATCTATACAATTTAAAATTACACTCTTCACCAGTCAACTTTATTAGACAGCCTGTCAACATTGCGATCGTGCCATTGCTCCATTTAGAGTTTTTTACAAACGTTTCATGTTGTTTTATACACTTCTGAATATGACACGGAGCGGCAAGGTTCTACTGCCAACTTTTTAACATTGCCAGTTGACATGCTAACGACAGTCTAACTTGAAACAAGGTTTGCGGCGATGTACAAAAACACTCGCGTCGTTCCCGATAGGTTTCACGTCATTGACTGACATGAGAAATAGACTCTTTCGGGTTTGATCTCAACCCCCGGGCTAGCTTGATGCCTGATGCGGGGCTGTAAATACCTTCATTGCTGACTTGTTGGATGAGGATGGAGAGCAAATACCATTGTTAGCGCCAATCAAGTTACAACTAATATAAATAGGCAGCACTACAATTGGCATCGTTGATGAATGCAGGAGTACGTAAAGTCACAACATCCCCTTCACGGAACTAAGCTCATTGTTTAAATGTCAATTATTTTCTCGACCGACTTACAGTATTGTCGCCTGTGTGTCTAAACGTTAAGGTTGATAATACAAAATCTTGGTAACGTTTTAAGGTGTTTTGACGTGGGTGTTCAGTGTGACAAATGGAAACTTTTACTATTTATTTTAAGTTTTTCACGAATTCGTCATGTTTTATTCACAATTCTGTTTTTATTATATTGATTATCTGATACGATAAGTCCAACTAGGTTAAAGATACTGTATGCGACAAGGCGAGGGAGGCAATGTTCTAGTGTTCTTGAAACGTTTTGAAAATACAAATCCGCCAATCCACCAGTGTTACACGTGGTCATTAATATATGATTATGGCAATATATCTCACAAACAGGCTTAGTAACAGTTCACCTTAACACGACGGCTTTTAAATAACCGAGCCTTGATCGACAAACCGGCTAATCAACGCCCAGTTTACCACGAGACACAATATGCCAAGTCGGCGGGTCTGACCACCCAATCTCCACCGGAGTAGGCTCTTGCAATAGGCATAAGATGAGTGTATGTTTGTTGTTTAACGCAACACTCGGCAATATCCCATCTATGTGACGGCGGTCTGTAAATAATCTAGTCAGGACTAGACGATCAAGTGATTGACATCATGAGTCTACGTAGTTGAGGTACGATGACATGCATGAACCAAGTCGGCGAGCCTGAACACCCGAACCCGTTAGTCGCCTCTTACGACAAACATGGGTTGCTGAAGACCTATTCTAAACTGGATCTTCACGGGAGACATATTTATTCGTTGTGACATACATGTATTCTGACCTGGAATCTCCACAGGGTTATATTTGTGTTTGTGTGTTTGTTTAAGCACACATGCATGCTGAACTATGAAGATATGCATGATTTGTAATAATAAAATCTAATAAAGATCAAACCGAAAAGCAATAATTGCATTCCTTTGCAAACACTCATGCGTACAAAAACTAAATAATTGCATTTCGGACATATTTTATAAGAAGCTGTAGAAACAAAATATGCATATTGTGTACATAAATATTGCAATTTAATTACAAATATCAAATTTAAATTTAACTGAACTTTCTCAAGTGATAAACGGGGGCACGGATGGCCCAGTCGTCTAAGGCGCCACGATTCGCTGTGCAGAGTTGCGTCACTTGGACACGTCATAAATCTATGATTGTGGGTTCGAATCCCGGTTCGCCCCGATTATGTTTCTAGGGTTGTCAGCACCATACCCGTGTTCGTGGGTTTCACCGAAGTGGTAAACGTATGAGACCTGCACCACTTCGAGCTTTCCTCCCACATTAAGCTGATACGCCGTGATATAACTGGAATACTGTTAAAAGCGGCGCTAAACCCAACTCACTCACTCAAGTGATATGCCCTAGTCTCAATATTCTAAAAATCTGGTCTCCGTTCCGAAAAGCGATTGCAACGCTGCGACTGTTGTAAGTCTATGTGAAAGTACGATCGACTTATCTCCGATTCGATATTCTAAGTGAAGATTTGACAAGCTCTCCGTATGAAATCGTATCCTAAGCGAGCTATTACCCAGTCGAAATGAAAGTTGTGCAGAATTTTTAGCCAATCAGCATCACTTTATTCTGCATTTCGTCAACACGATCCGATTCGCAGTTGTCCCCGATATTTAAATGTTCATCTGTACAAAAGAAAACCAACACAAAATACACATGTTCGCTAGATAGCGCACTCTTTTGACGCGCAGACAAAAAAAAGTCACAATGTTTAGACTTCAAATTATTTTCTGCACTCGGAACTGCCCGTTAGCGTTCATTTTCGAGATACAGAACCCAAAAGTGCTTCGCTCACTCGTGCCGAGAATTTCGAATCTTCCGCGCTGATTGGCTGATTAGAAAGTTCAGGTGACATGGCCGCCCCTATGGAATGTCAAATCTGCACGCAGACAGGTGTCTGTCCTATTTGGTTTCTGGTTAGATCTGAACCCAGCAACCAATATTTGTCTTACAAGGCGACCAAGTGGATCGCATGGTCAGCCTCGGTGACGTGACTTGGTTGATTGCGTGTCATCATACCCCGACAATATTGGACGTTGCTCATAATATCAATCGACCCGTGAAGATCCGGGATAGAATAGGTCTTCAGCAACCCAAGCTTGCCGTAAAAGGCGACTATGTTTGTCGTAAGAGGCTTCTAACGGGATCAGGTGGTCAGGCTCGCTGGCTTGATTTGATGCATGTCATCGTATCCCAATTGTGTGGATCGATGCTCATGACATTAATCACTGGATTGTGTTGTCCAGACACGATTATTTACAGACCGCCCCCATATAGCTGGAATATTGCCGATTGCGGTGTTAAACAACAAAAATATAAACTTCAAGTAAACGGAATGCTCACAAGAGTTGAGTGAGTATTGTTTTCAAAGTTTTTAGCAATATTCTAGCAATATCACGGCGGGGGACACCTGAAATGTGCTTCAAACAGTGTATACCCATGTGGGGAATCGAACCCGTGTCTTCGGCTAACGATCGAACACTTATCCACTAGGCTACCCATCCGCCCCCATGAACTATGAGAGCTGACGCTATTACAACTACAGACATGTCATTCAGCTGTCTCGATGGCAGTCGCTGTTCGTATTCGGTCACCTTGTGAAGCGTTGCGAAACAGAGTTTGACAACATTTAATTGGATTTCGTCGAAACATATTTTTCGCAAGGATTGAAAAGAAATCTCATTTTGCGAAAGATCAATATACATTGCATTGTTTCGTGTTTCTATTGAGTCATGTGTTTACCAAACTATTAGATGCCTGTGTTTGGAACGCACGTTTCGAACAGCGGGGCGTCAGTCGGAGGTGATCCATTTCTCAAATAAACGACAGTACTCATTACCCAAGAAAAGTACAAGCAGCTTTTAATGTCAGATTCTTCATCTGCTTGTTGTCTGAGTGGCATATAACAGGATGGAGCAGTAAATGAAAAACAATTATAAGGACGTCGGTGTTTCGTGCCATTGGCATACGATGTGGCATGTTGCAGTTTTGCATCTCAGGGATCTTGTCCAATGAGAGGTCGCTATGTAACGTGGAACACGCCAAGATACTGATGTACTCCAGATTCACGGTTTCTGGGACTTTTAATTTGGCGGGACTTGAAGTCAGTCTAGTTCTGAAACAAATCTGTGACACAACGCTATTGTTTAAAAGATCCATCATTTTTCACGACTCGACTGTTGGTTGTCAACTATCCATGCCTACATTAGCTTGAACCCACATTTCAATTACTGTACACTTGGAATTGACGGAACTAATTTTTTTGTTTTGACACTCAAATGAATGATTTTGTCGAAAAACGTGTGTCGCCATCAATCAGATGATTTGAGATCACACGTTAAATATTTTCGATTATTTGTATAATTCTTAAAGGTTTAAAAGACAATATGCATTTTTTTAAAGTTTGACAGTCCTTCTCTTCGCTGCTTCTGTTAACGGCAAAAAACACTTTACCCGACCTCTCTGAATGTTTCTATGTTTCTTGCAAAACAGTGAGTGAGTAGGGTTTTACGCCGCTTTTAGCAATATTCCAGCAATATCACGGCGGGGGACACCAGATCTTTCAAAACAGAATAGATAGTATTATCGAATGAATTATTTGTCTACCACTCATTATATTCCTTGATATCACGATTCAATTATCAGACAGGAGGCTTTTACCAGATTGTGTGTTTTGTGTGTGTGTGTGTGTGTTTTGTGTGTTGTGTGTGTGTGTTGTGTGTGTGTGTGTGTGTGTGTGTGTGTGTGTGTGTGTGTGTGTGTGTGTGTGTGTGTGTGTGTGTGTGTGTGTGTGTTCGTGGATCGGTGCTCATGATATCAGTCACTAGATTTTCTTGTTCAGACTCGATTATTTACAAACCGCCGTCATATTGCTTGAATATTGCGGCGTTAAACAAACAAACAAACAAACAAAACCTCCCGACAAAACCCAACCCTTATTACGGGCCTGCGGTCAGATACATAATCTGAATGATTGTTATGTTATTTCTATGTTATTTCCAAAAGAAAAACACTTCTTAACAGGAACAGAACAACAGCAACAAACAAGCTTATCTGTCACTTGATTCTTCCAATCCTTAAAGTGATGACGTCATTGGCGACATCAAGCCTCGGTGCCGTGCTCGAACAATAGACCGCAGAACGCAATCAACACCACGTTGTCGTATGTAAACAAAATAAAGCCTAGTTAAACGTTCTCATTTTTCCTAATTTCATTCATATAATACGATTTGAGATGGAAAAAAGGTGTAACTCAAAGCTCAACAACCAGCTTCGAAAAATGTTGCCTCCCTGTCAGCCCGTGACCGATTAGGCAAACAAATTATAAATGTGTTTCCCGACCGGCCCTAAACTGGAGCGCCGGACCCGAAACCATTTTTTCTCGTTTGTCTCGAGTCTCGCTCACAATGGCTTTTATCGCCATCCCGATGCAGTCCATAATTTATGCGACCGCCTCCGTGGTCTAGTTGTAGAGCGTCCGCCCGGAGACGTTAAAAGATGGTACTTGTTGTTACCCTGTCTGGCGCTCGGCATTAAGGGGCTAAAACAAGGGCTGGTCGGCTTGGAGTCAGTATACTGTGTCTGAGTGGGATATTCATGTTAAACTGCGGCATGGTATCACAGTGAGCTAGCACTATAAATCAGCATCAGTCCGGACTAGTACAAGCAGCCACACAAACACACACACGTACATGCACGTCGCTATATAAGTGCAATAATCTTGGGCGCGACGGTAAACTCAATTTCACCTCACCGTAATTTATGCAACTGGTGTTGCGACTTCACTTAACCAGTGAATTTAAAAATTATTATTTTAAAAGTTAACTGACCAGTTTCCACGTTAACTCCCTTGCCTCGGGAATATGCCCTACTACGGGATGGGCTGAAATACGATGTGAAATTGGGTTTAACGCGCGCGTGTGTGTGTGTGTGGTTACTTGCCGATTTTATAGTGCTAGCCCACTGAGATACCATGCCACAGTTTAACATGAATACCCAAGTGACGTGTTTAATGTACATAATGTATTTGGAATAGTATTTGTCGGTACTATTATGGGAGCGCTTTACCACCCAGGTTAATTCCCTCTACTGGGGCAAGGTCTATATCTCCTATAGGTCAAGGTCATTTAACATGCTTCCAAATATACCTGAACGTGTCTGGTAATTAGCATGTATCTCTGGCTTTTGAAGATAGCGAATCGTCTGTTGTTGTTTTAATTAATATAAGATCGCCCTCTTTTGTGTGCGAACGCCCCGTCTGGTGAACTTATCATTTGATATATGCTGCATGGGCAACTGTGTGTGTCTTTTAACCACGCATTAAATAGATAGAGGGGACATACAACCTAGTTTTCAGTTCTTGCTTAAATCGGCTGTTATACTTACACATACATTGGGCACCTGGGTCGTCCAGTCGTCTTAGGTGCGCAATTATATGTGTAGAGTTACCCCCCTTAGGTGTGCAAGAATCCAATGATCGTGAGTTTGAAACCCATTTTCGTCATGCCTATGTTTCTAGGGTTGACAGCACAGTACCACTGCTCGTGGGTTTCACAAAAAAAGGTACGCATGGAGGACCTGCATCACTTCGGTTTTTTACCCTTGACGATCCGGGGTAGAATAGGTCTTCATCAACCAATGGTTGACGTAAAAGGCGACTATGCTTGTCGTAAGAGGCGACTAACGGGATCGGGTGGTCAGGCTTGGTTGCCTTTGTTGATGCATGATATCGTACACTAATTAGATCGATGCTCATGATGTCAATCACTAGGTTGTCTGGTCCAGACCCTATTACTTTCACACCACCGTCATATTGCTGGAATATTGCTGAGTGCGGCATTAAACAACAAACAAAGACCTCGGGTTTTCCTCCCACATCAAGCTGCTCCGCCGTTATATAACACAACTCATTCACTCACTCACTAAATTGACATACTTCTTCCGAAGTGATTACGGGAGTTAATAATAACATAAACTTCAATAAAAAAAACTTTGCTAGTTTCTCAATCACATCCCAAAGGACCCACGTGTTTTGATATAGCAGCGATTTTATGAGATTATTTAGTATTTTTTTCTGTCATGCTTGTCATGAACTTTGGAAACTTTAACTTGGAATTCCACGCAAAGCTTTAAAGCATTTGACCCAGGGGAGACGGAACGCTGTATGATAACGCTGTCCCATTTGTGAGATGGCGTTTATCCGACTCAATCAGATCAGTTGCCAGAGACTTCAGCGGCCATTAAGACGCTTCAATGCCAACCGAGGCTATTTGCTCTTACTCGATAACACCCCATGAGTTGATAATGTCAATCAGCAACTTTTCCAGGTTTATATTTTCCTCTTTATATGTACTCGCTGTTAAAAAAAATGGCCCATTTTGACAAGTCGGGGTTGAAAGTCAATGGTTGGAACAAATCTCTGAAAAGTGCAATGAGCAATACTTGTCATACTTGTGGTTTGGAATACCCATGTGAATCCCTATTCGTGACTCCCCCTCTATAACGGTAAAAGCCACCATTAGGAGTATGAATTATTTACACAGGATTAATACACAGCCAATTCGGGGATCCCCCGGAACGTTTTACACTGATCCCACAATGTCTCCTCCGGATCACAACACTGTCGTCGTAGTTAACGTGGATCAGGTGCTCAGCGGGAGTTGCAACATGGTGGGCGACGATTTGGGGAAACATGATGTCAGAGAAATACCATCAACCGTATAACGAGGCAATCTCGAAGATTTAGATGCCTGTTTTGCTCAACAAATACGAAAAAACGAAGTACCATATGAAGCCATGAAACAAGGTTATTTTATGTCCAACATGCTTGGAGTTAAAAGTGATTTACTTGTAACATTTTTGTAATGTACAGGAATTCTGTAACTTAGACATGGGGGTCAAGTGAAAATGCGGTGAAAGTAACGAATTCCTCTGGGATGTTTAAGCTACAGGAAAGAGTATAACTGCTCTTGGATTTTGCAATAAATAGCAAAGTTCATCTGATGCTATTACAGTGCTTCAATAACGCCCACATGACGATATTGCTGGATTGTTGGTAATACCCTGAGCTATGGCATTGTTGCACACGAATACACTGTCCTCGGTAAGGTAGAACACCATTTTTCATATATTTGTACTACGGCGATATCGTATTTACGTACATGACGACGTGCATGTACCAGCGTGTGAGGTTTCTTGTACTAGTCCGGAATTATGCCGGTATAGAGCTAGCCGAGGTACCATGCCGCAGTGTAGCATGGATACCCCACTCAGACTCCGAGAAGCTCAGTACGTGTTTTACCCCCTTAATGCCGAGCACCAAGCAGCACGGCAAGCACCATCCTTTAACGTCTTTTTGGTATGACGCGGCCAGGGGGTCGAGCCACCGACCTTTCGCTCCCCGTCAGTGCTAAGGGACCAATAATACCAGGTTGTGGATATAACGTCTATGCTAACGTAAGTCTCTCCTGTCATTGACGTGATATGAGTCTGATCTCTTCAACGCTGTTCTAGATTACCTGTTTTCCATAACGCGGGCTCATTGCTGTTGACGTAGGCCCGCATCAAGTTAAACGTCAGTGATGCGCTGTTGATGTATGATGCATCTTGTGATGAAGCATTATGCCGCTGGGTCGTATTACGGTAGAAGCTGCCTGCAGAAGGACGATGTATATCCTTGTGTTACGGGTCAACGTCCTAGCAGCAGCCCGATGTGTTCTCGCCATACGTTGTAACGTCCTTTTTACGAGGTCTGCCTACCATATACTTTAACGTCCTAGTACTAGTACGATGTATACTCGCCATACGTTGTTATGTCCTTTTTACGAGGTATACTCACAATATACTCTGTAACGTCCTAGCACAAGTACGATGTATACTCCCCTTACGTTGTAATGTCCTTTTTACCAGGTACACACACTATATACGTATACTGTAACGTCCTAGTACTGGAACGATGTATACTCGCCATACGTTGTAATGTCCTTTTTACGAGGTATACTCACAATATACTCTGTAACGTCCTAGTACTAGTACGATGTTTACTCCCCTTACGCTGTAACGTCCTTTTTACTAGGTCTGCCTACCATATACTGTAACGTCCTAGCACAAGTACGATGTATACTCCCCTTATGTTGTAATGTCCTTTTTACCAGGTACACACACTATATACTGTAACGTCCTAGTACTAGAACGATGTATACTCGCCATACGTTGTAACGTCCTTTTTACGAGGTATACTCACAATATACTGTAACTTCCTGGCACAAGTACGATGTATACTCCCCTTACGTTGTAATGTCCTTTTTACGAGGTCTGCCTACCATATACTGTAACGTCCTAGCACAAGTACGATGTGTACTCCCCTTACGTTGTAACGTCCTTTTTACGAGGTCTGCCTACCATATACTGTAACTTCCTAGCACAAGTACGATGTGTACTCCCATTACGTTGTAACGTCCTTTTTACTAGGTCTGCCTACCATATACTGTAACGTCCTAGCACAAGTACGATGTGTAATCCCCTTACGCTGTAACGTCCTTTTTACTAGGTCTGCCTACCATATACTGTAACGTCCTAGCACAAGTACGATGTGTACTCCCCTTACGTTGTAACGTCCTTTTTACTAGGTCTGCCTACCATATACTGTAACGTCCTAGCACAAGTACGATGTGTACTCCCCTTACGCTGTAACGTCCTTTTTACTAGGTCTGCCTACCATATACTGTAACGTCCTAGCACAAGTACGATGTGTACTCCCCTTACGCTGTAACGTCCTTTTTACTAGGTCTGCCTACCATATACTGTAACGTCCTAGCACAAGTACGATGTGTACTCCCCTTACGTTGTAACGTCCTTTTTACTAGGTCTGCCTACCATATACTGTAACGTCCTAGCACAAGTACGATGTGTACTACCCTTACGTTGTAACGTCCTTTTTACTAGGTCTGCCTACCATATACTGTAACGTCCTAGCACAAGAACGATGTGTACTACCCTTACGTTGTAACGTCCTTTTTACTAGGTCTGCCTACCATATACTGTAACGTCCTAGCACAAGAACGATGTGTACTACCCTTACGTTGTAACGTCCTAGTACGATGTATTCTCACACTATTCAGTAACGCGATTCCGGGTTTGAATAGGTCCCCATCAACCAAGCTGGTCGTAAGAGGCGACCAAACGAATGTGAGGTTCGGTGATCTAATTGATTCGTACACCGCATGTTCCTGAGTGCGTCGTTAAACACGCACGCACGAACGCACGCACGCACGCACGCACGCACGCACGCACGGACACAACGCGATTTTGTCATAGTACAAGTATTAGCACCGTGTAAAGATGTAGCCCGACAATGCAGCAGTATCGACGTGAACGTTAACGACGAGCCATGGTCTATGTATTCTAGGGCGGTCGGGTAGCCTAGTGGTTAAAGCGTTCGCTCGTCACGCCGAAGACCCGGGTTCGATTCCCGACATGGGTATAATGTGTGAAGCTCATTTCTGGGGTCCCCCGCCGTGATATTGCTTGAATATTGCTTGATTAGCGTGTCCCCTTGTCGTCAAACTATTTGGTGTTTGTTGGTATGTTGTTTAACGTCTTACCTGGCTATAGTCAAGCTGTATGACGTCAGCCTGTATCGGGTCAGGAACTGACAATCTAATGATAGACATTATGAGCAACAATCCACGCCGTCAGGTCACGTTGACATGCTATCAACCAGGCAACTGAGTCTGACCACCCGACCCTACAAGTAGCTTCATACGACAAGCATAGGCCACTGAGTCTGACCACCCGACCCTACAAGTAGCTTCATACGACAAGCATAGGCCACTGAGTCTGACCACCCGACCCTACAAGTAGCTTCATACGACAAGCATAGGTTGCTGAGTCTGACCACCCGACCCTACAAGTAGCTTCATACGACAAGCATAGGTTGCTGAGTCTGACCACCCGACCCTACAAGTAGCTTCATACGACAAGCATAGGCCACTGAGTCTGACCACCCGACCCTACAAGTAGCTTCATACGACAAGCATAGGTTGCTGAGTCTGACCACCCGACCCTACAAGTAGCTTCATACGACAAGCATAGGTTGCTGAGTCTGACCACCCGACCCTACAAGTAGCTTCATACGACAAGCATAGGTTGCTGAGACTGACCACCCGACCCTACAAGTAGCTTCATACGACAAGCATAGGTTGCTGAGTCTGACCACCCGACCCTACAAGTAGCTTCATACGACAAGCATAGGTTGCTGAGTCTGACCACCCGACCCTACAAGTAGCTTCATACGACAAGTATAGGTTGCTGAGAACCAATTCTAATCCAGAATCCCAATGGGGCTTTTCTAATAATAACTAGTGAGTAACTTAAATAATTTAGAATACCGCCAGTGATTAATAGCGAATATCTTGAATTTGAGCCAGCGAATTGAGGAAACACCTCAGCTTTTAATTATGTATTGCGTATAGTGAATAAAGATACGTACCACAAGTGTGCCGGTGTGAACTATTTCAGTGGAAAGGTCAACAAATAATTGAATTAAGTCGGCACGCTATTTCTCAAAAACAAACGGAATAATAAACATTCTGTAATTATACCTTGACATTATTAAAAATGTATTGACCATGCGCTTAAAAGCGGTGCTAGAGTATTTCAAAGCCCGTTGCTCTGTGTCTTTATAATCGAGTATAGCCACAATTACACAGCTAAAAGAGGAGCTAACGCTGACCGTTCCAAGAGGATCGTGATTGTAAACTTTAGTTATATGTTGGACGCTTTTAGCGCGTCTGGTCCACCCTTGCGTTAATGAGTGGAAGTTAAAAATTACCACAGACAAATTCCAGCCGTTAGCTTGACCGTAAAGCCTGGCTGCATCTAATGTTAAGCTGCGGGGACTAGGGACGTTATGCAAGGATAACGGTAACCGTGGCCCACAGTGACCCGTGGAGATCCGGGTTAGAATAGGTCTTTAGCAACCCAGGGTTGACATAAAAGGCGGCTATCCTTGTCGTAAGAGGCGACTAACAGGATCGGGTGGTCAGGCTCGCTGACTTGATTTATGCAAGTCATCGTTTCCTAATTGCGTGGATTTATGTTCATGATGTTAATCACTGGATTGTGTTGTCCAGGCTCGATTATTTACAGACCACCGTCATATAGCTGGAATAGTGATGAGTGCGGCGTTAAACAACAAACAAATAACGTGTGCGTGTGCTTGTACTAGTTAGGACTGATGCCGATTTTAAAGTGCTAGGCCACTGAGGTACCATGCCGCAGTTTAACATGAATACCCCATTCAGGCACTGTACACTGCGCCAGGCAGGGTAACAACAAATACATATTTTGGTATAACGCGGCCGGGGATCGAACCTCGACCCTTCCGCTCTCCGGGTGCACGCTCTACTACTAGACCAGGGAGGCGCTCCCAAGTTCATTGACATGGGTAAGGTATGGCCTACATTTCTTGATAGATAAATAATAACATATGAAACACAGACGTGTGAGTGACACGTCCCTTGGGCACGCCAGAAACCTATGATTGTGTGTTCGAATCCCGGTTCGCCCCGATTATGTTTCCAGGTTCGTGGGTTTCACCGAAGTGGTAAACGTTTGAGACCTGCATCACTTCGGCCTTTCCTCCCACATTAAGCTGACACGCCGTGGTATAACTGTAATAGTGTTAAAAGCGGCGTTTAACCTCACTGACTCACTGACTGACTACTGACTCACTGACTGACTCACTCACTGACTCACTGACTGACTCACTGACTGACTGACTGACTGACTCACTCACTCACTCACTCACTCACTCAAATCATGAATTGATAATCTGACCCAGTAATACTGCTGGATGAACACATCTCTGGACCAACAGGGTACAAAGGTCATCCATCAAAATCGGTCTATGATCAGAAATATACGTCATGCCGAAAAGGATATATGTAAGTTCAACATTTTTCATCTTATTGACATGTTATATTTTACTGATTCAACGAAGACGATTTGCCATCTTATTGGTGACTAAGCAACAGAAGTTTGATGTGTCAAGATGTTTTCTGTATCTTCATCACAGCGTTTGAGACGTGTTTGCAATGTAAAGGTCAGTCCCAAAGAGATCTTCTCATTTAGAGTTTTTTATCCATCTGCCGACTTTTTAACCATTCAACCAAACACCTAATGCAATCAGTCTTTTCACTGACAGTCTATATTTTTGTTTCTATTCACTTCGTAGACAGGAATTAATGCCACTTGAATACGCTGAAGTGAAATCTGCCCTACTTTCGATATCGGCACAGAACGAAGAGCTGTGTTTTATATGTAGTCAAAAATGCTCATTCAACGTGAGCTGGTGACGGAGTCAGACTGATTTATAGTCCCAAAATAAAAGTACATGTATGTGTAAAGTAAAAACAAGTATTTCTATCAAGTAACCTTCAATATTACGGATCGCTAAAAATCTCTTAATTTCCGGAAAGGGAATCAATATGTGGGCCCCTTTTCACAAAGCCATCTTAGCGGTACAACTATCGTAACTCCTGGGACTGGCTGCACAAAGAGACTTTAACGCTAAGACCATTGTAACTCCCATACTTTAACATACACATACAATTGTTTTAGCGCAAGCGATCCCTGTAATTTAACATAGACTTACGCCAGTAGCGCTAAGATTGCTTTGAGCAAGCGATCCCTGTACTTTAACATAGACTTACGCCAGTAGCGCTAAGATTGCTTTGAGCAAGCGATCCCTGTACTTTACCATAGACTTACGCCAGTAGCGCTAAAATTGCTTTGAGGAAGCGATCCCTGTACTTTAACATAGACTTACGCCAGTAGCGCTAAGATTGCTTTGAGCAAGCGATCCCTGTACTTTAACACAGACATACGCCAGTAGCGCTAAGATTGCTTTGAGCAAGCGATCCCTGTACTTTAACACAGACATACGCCAGTAGCGCTAAGATTGCTTTGAGCAAGCGATCCCTGTACTTTAACATAGACTTACGCCAGTTGCGCTAAGATTGCTTTGAGCAAGCGATCCCTGTACTTTAACACAGACATACGCCAGTAGCGCTAAGATTGCTTTGAGCAAGCGATCCCTGTACTTTAACACAGACATACGCCAGTAGCGCTAAGATTGCTTTGAGCAAGCGATCCCTGTACTTTACCATAGACTTACGCCAGTAGCGCTAAAATTGCTTTGAGGAAGCGATCCCTGTACTTTAACATAGACTTACGCCAGTAGCGCTAAGATTGCTTTGAGCAAGCGATCCCTGTACTTTAACACAGACATACGCCAGTAGCGCTAAGATTGCTTTGAGCAAGCGATCCCTGTACTTTAACACAGACATACGCCAGTAGCGCTAAGATTGCTTTGAGCAAGCGATCCCTGTACTTTAACATAGACTTACGCCAGTTGCGCTAAGATTGCTTTGAGCAAGCGATCCCTGTACTTTAACACAGACATACGCCAGTAGCGCTAAGATTGCTTTGAGCAAGCGATCCCTGTACTTTAACACAGACATACGCCAGTAGCGCTAAGATTGCTTTGAGCAAGCGATCCCTGTACTTTAACACAGACATACGCCAGTAGCGCTAAGATTGCTTTGAGCAAGCGATCCCTGTACTTTAACACAGACATACGCCAGTAGCGCTAAGATTGCTTTGAGAAAGCGATCCCTGTACTTTAACACAGACTTACGCCAGTAGCGCTAAGATCAATTTGTGAAACGTGACCTTGAGGGCTGAGAAAAAAATGAGTGTGATTGTTTAATTAAATATATGGATCTGTGAGAGAGTGGATGATTGAGTATGGTTTTACGCCGCTCTTAGCAACACTCAAGCAGTATCACGGCGTGGGACACCAGACACCAGACACCAGAAATGGACTTCACACATTGTACCCATGTCGGGAATCGAACCTGGGTCTTCCGCGTGTCGAGCGAACGCTTTAACCACTAGGCTACCCGCCTCCTGTAAGAGAAACTGAAATGGATTATATAACATGGGGTCCATGTCTAATAGACAGCCTTTATATAGAGTGATGTGTGTGAAACTGAGACGTGTGTAATTAGGGCAACCGTTACTTGTTGGGTTGATAAACAACATCTTAGCTTGAGCTTGCAGACAAAGTAGTATTTCAAGAATTTGAATCAAACCTGGCATTTGGTCCGAGCCTGGTCTACCTTTATCGCATTACTTCCCCTGTGAGGGAAGTAATGTCCCCAATACACTATCACCAGAGAGTTACGAAAGTGGAGCTCCCATGCTGTAACATAGACTTACAATAGTGAGGCTCCAGCCTCTAAAAGATCTTACGGTAGTGGGGCTCCCATGCATGCTCTAACATAGACTTACGGTAGTGGAGCTCCAATGCATGCTCTAACATAGACTTACGGTAGTGGAGCTCCCATGCATGCTCTAACATAGACTTACGGAAGTGGAGCGCCCATGCATGCTCTAACATACTAGACTTACGGTAGTGGAGCTCCCATGCATGCTCTAACATAGACTTCCAGTAGTGGAGCTCCCACGCATGCTCTAACATAGATTTACGGTAGTGGAGCTCCCATGCATGCTCTAATATAGACTTACAGTAATGGTGCTCCGATGCTCTAACATAGACTTACAGTAATGGTGCTCCGATGCATGCTCTAACTTAGACTTCCAGTAGTGGTGCTCCCATGCATGCTCTAACATAGACTTACAGTAATGGTGCTCCGATGCTCTAACATAGACTTACAGTAATGGTGCTCCGATGCTCTAACATAGACTAACGGTAGTGGTGCTCCCATGCATGCTCTAACATAGACTTACGGTGGTGGAGCTCCCATGCATGCTCTAACATAGACTTACAGTAATGGTGCTCCGATGCTCTAACATAGACTAACGGTAATGGTGCTCCCATCGATGCTCTAACATAGACTTCCGGTAGTGGAGCTCCCATGCATGCTCTAACATAGATTTACGGTAGTGGAGCTCCCATGCATGCTCTAACATAGACTTACGGTAATGGTGCTCCGATGCTCTAACATAGACTTACGGTAGTGGAGCTCCCATGCATGCTCTAACATAGACTTACAGCAATGGTGCTCCGATGCTCTAACATAGACTTACGGTAGTGGAGCTCCCATGCATGCTCTAACATAGAGTTACGGTGGTGAAGCTCCAATGCTCTAACATAGAGCTACGGTAGTGGAGCTCCCATGCATGCTCTAACATAGAGTTACGGTAGTGAAGCTCCAATGCTCTAACATAGAGTTACGGTAGTGGAGCTCCCATGCATGCTCTAACATAGAGTTACGGTAGTGGAGCTCCCATGCATGCTCTAACATAGACTTACTGTAACGGTGCTCCCATGCATGCCCTCACATAGAGTTACGGTAGTAGAGTTCTCATGCATGCTCTCACATAGACTTGCGGTAGTGGTGCTCCCATGCATGCTCTAACATAGACTTACGGTAGTGGTGCTCCCATGCATGCTCTTACATAGACTTACGGTAGTGGGGCTCCCATACATGCTCTAACATAGAGTTATGGTAGTGGAGCTCCAATGCTCTAACATAGAGTTACGGTAATGGTGCTCCCATGCATGCTCTAACATAGACTTACGGTAATGGTTTTCCCATGCATGCTCTAACATAGAGTTACGGTAGTGGAGCTCCAATGCATGCTCTAACATAGAGTTACGGTAATGGTGCTCCCATGCATGCTCTAACATAGAGTTACGGTAGTGGGGCTCCCATGCATGCTCTAACATAGACTTACGGTAGTGGAGCTCCCATGCATGCTCTAACATAGACTTACGGTAGTGGAGCTCCCATTCATGCTCTAACATAGACTAACGGTAGTAGAGCTCCCATGCATGCTCTGACATAGACTTACGGTAATGGTGCTCCGATGCTCTAACATAGAGTTACGGTAATGGTGCTCCCATTCATGCTCTAACATAGAGTTACGGTAGTGGAGCTCCCATGCATGCTCTAACATAGACTTAAGGTAGTGGAGCTCCCATGCAAGCTCTAACATAGACTTACGTAATGGTGCTCCCATGCATGCTCTAACATAGACTAACGGTAGTAGAGCTCCCATGCATGCTCTAACATAGACTAACGGTAGTAGAGCTCCCATGCATGATCTAACATAGACTAACAGTAGTAGAGCTCCCATGCATGCTCTAACATAGACTTACGTAATGGTGCTCTGATGCTCTAACATAGACTTACGGTGGTGGAGCTCCCATACATGCTCTAACATAGACCTACAGCAATGGTGCTCCGATGCTCTAACATAGAGTTACGGTAGTGGTGCTCCCATGCATGCTCTGACATAGACTTACGGTAGTGGTGCTCCGATGCTCTAACATAGACTTACGGTAGTGGAGCTCCCATGCATGCTCTAACATAGAGTTACGGTTGTGAAGCTCCAATGCTCTAAAATAGAGTTACGGTAGTGGGGCTCCCATGCATGCTCTAACATAGAGTTACGGTAGTGGAGCTCCAATGCTTTAACACAGATTTACGGTAGTGGTGCTCCCATGCATTCTCTAACTAGACTTACGGTAGTGGAGCTCCGATGCTCTAACATAGACTTACGGTAGTGGTGCTCCCATGCATGCTCTAACATAGACTTACGGTAGTGGAGCTCCAATGCTCTAACATAGACTTACGGTAATGGTGCTCCCATGCATGCTCTAACATAGACTTACGGTAGTGGAGCTCCAATGCTCTAACATAGACTTACGGTAGTGGTGCTCCCATGCATGCTCTTACATAGAGTTACGGTAGTGGAGCTCCAATGCTCTAACATAGAGTTACGGTAGTGGTGCTCCCATGCATGCTCTAACATAGAGTTGCAGTAATGGTGCTCCGATGCATGCTCTAACATAGAGTTACGGTAATGGTGCTCCCATGCATGCTCTAACATAGAGTTACGGTAGTGGTGCTCCCATGCATGCTTTAACATAGAGTTACAGTAATGGTGCTCCGATGCATGCTCTAACATAGACTTACGATAAGGGTAACGCCCGTGCTCTAACACAGACTTACAATAGTCGTAGCCCAAAGATCGCTTTGTCGAACGGGCCAATGGGCAAGTTTTCAAATTATCAAGGGAGAATAATATTCTTACTAAAGTGCACATGCCGTTTACTCCACTCGAAGCAATTGCTACGATTTCTGTGTCGCTGCCAAGAAGCTGACGTTATCATGTAATACCTCCGCTATGATTAAACTACCGATACACGCGGACGGTGTAGTCATCAGTGGTTGCTGTAAGTTCATCTCTCTCATCTCACACTTGTTTTTACCATACAGGCGGGGCGGCACAGTAGCTAACACTATAAATTGCGTCTTAAAAGCATTGCATTTGGGTTGTTGCCATTTCACAGGTTCAAAACGGGGACTTTGTTTTACGCTGAAATGAAGTACTGCTTTTCGTCTCTTGGGCGTATTGGTTTGGAAACATTTCATTTAAATCTGTCATTTCATATGCACTTCCCCTTGTAGTCACGGTAGACTAAGTGATCTGCGTCATTGTCACTTTGTATAATCAAATAGGCCCACCAGGGACGTGCTGTCTAGGTCGGCGGCGTGAAGTGCTGGTATTTAGCTAAACAACACCCCGCTTCCTAGCAGGAGTCAGCTGACACACGAATCATACCCCGTTTACATACTTAACATTTACTTACGTAAATTTATACTATGCGTTGACATGACAATTAACTAAGGTGTGTTATCAGTCTGTTTGTGACTTTAGAAAAATTGAAAGGTAGTTTTCAAAGTCGAATCAGAAGAGAGTTACCTTACAAAACTTTCGCATAAACCAACATTCCTTTAATATTGTTATTTTTGTACATTATCCAACATTTTGTAAACATATGAGCATATCTAATGGAGGCACTCCGATAAGTCGATGTGCATGTAAAGAACAAAGTGGTTGTTTAAAAGCAAGCGTCACGTATTCTTCATACGTCATGTTTCGTTCCGACGATACGCGCCGGAAGTGGAGAGTTGTCCGGGAAGAGCGACAACTCTGTCGATTTTTCTTTAGGGGTTTCTAATAGACCCTTTAAACTTGCACAACTGAGTAGGAAAATTCAGATGGCAGCTGGTTGAAATGATAGCAATGTCGGAGCGAGTTCCCGGGTGTTAGAGAGGTTTCAGTCTTTATTTCGTCACCCATTGATGATGACTACTACTAATCATATCGACTTCTCTTTTGCAGAAATACTGGCAGGCTTTTAGCACAACCTGTTTGCTTATTTGTTTGTTTGTTCGTTAGGTGTTTAACGCCGAACTCTGTAATATCCCAGCTATATGACGGCGGTCTGTAAATAATCGAGTCTGGACAAGACAATCCAGTGATTCACATCACGAGCATCGATCTAGGCAATTATAATCCATATTTTCACGGGTTTGTTTGGATGGAAGTTGTATTGTATACTCACACGCAAAAGAAACGCAAGTGGTTTTAAGCAAATAGGTGACAAACACGGAACCATAAATTGATACGAGTTTTAGCATGTAGTGAAGCCTGATGGTGTCATCAATATTTTGGTTGCATTTTGGAAGCCCCAAATAAAAACGCAACATAGAAAACGAATCGCCAAAACGCACCATTTCAATGAATATGTGGGTATCATGTACCCATTTCTCGCGAAATCGAAAATGCACGAACTGTCACGAGCTGTAGTGGGTATAAAACTGTGGCCGATTCTTGGACCTACCAATCCTTGGTCAACAATGCCACGCCTAACTCAAATTCAGAGAAACCAGGCTGTCGGGCGTTTGGAAGCTGGAGAGTCTGTCAAAGATGTTGCCCGTCATTTCAACGTTTACATAAGTGCTCGGCAGACCATAGGAACACATAATCGACACATTAGCCGGGACACTGTGATCCGACGTCTCCGTTCCAACAACCTCAGATGTCTCCAACCACGGCATCGACAAGCACGACTTCAGTGGGCACAGGGTCATCGCAATTGGCGTCATCGTGAGTGGAGGCGTGTCATCTTCTCTGATGAAGGTCGCTTTTGTGTCTCCCATGAAGACGGAAGAGTCAGAAAGGCAAGTCGAGTATGCAGTTTATATGTTATTTATTTTCAACAGTAAAGACAAGAAATACTAATGGGGCAAGATTGACAAAAAATTGACTGAAGACAGTTTAATGAATTAAAAGGCAGATGACATCATTGTTTTTTTCAAATGTTAAGGGCTTACACAGTTTCGGATCAATACCCAAAATGTCAGTCAATACCTTGTGTGACGACCATTAGCATTGATCACTGCCACACATCTCCTGTACATTGAGTGGATCAGACGATTTGTGAAGGCCCTAGGGTAGCTCCTGCGCACATCCAGAGCAGCTATGCGTAGTTCATCGGCAGTTGTAGGGACTGGGCGCACATTGTGCAGACGCCTTTGACCCTCATCCCACAAGTGTTCGATGGGGTTCAGATCAGGGCTGAGGGCTGGCCACGGTAGAACACGGATGTTGTGTTGTTGCAGAAAGGCCATGGTAGCTCCGGCAACATGGGGACGAGCGTTGTCTTGCTGGAAAATCTGTTGTTGATGCTGTGCAAAAAATGGAACAACCTTGGGTCTGATCACTTGGTCGATATACCGCTGAGCAGTGACGCCGTGTCCCCGACCTTGACCAACATTCAGAAGGCACATGGGTCCAAGTCTCGCATTAAGTCCAATCCCTGCCCATATCATGACGCTAGGTCCACCCCAATGGACCATGGATCCCTTTCCACAACGTTTCTATCAGCGAAACGATCACCTCGACGCCGCAAAATTCTGACACTTCCGTCTGCATGGGAGACACAAAACCGACTTTCATCAGAGAAGATGACACGCCTCCACTCACGATGACGCCAATTGCGATGACCCTGTGCCCACTGAAGTCGTGCTTGTCGATGCCGTGGTTGGAGAACAGGACGACGTGCTGGTCGGCGACATCTGAGGTTGTTGGAACGGAGACGTCGGATCACAGTGTCCCGGCTAATGTGTCGATTATGTGTTCCTATGGTCTGTCGAGCACTTTCACTTGCAGTGAGGAACGGATATCGCTGGTGTTGACGGGTAATCTGCCGATCTTGTCGAGGTGTGGTGACCCTAGGACGACTGCTCCGAGGAAGGTCATCTGTGGTCTGTGTAGCATTGTATCGATGCAGGAAACGGTAAATTGTTGTTATGTTAACGTTGAAATGACGTGCAACATCTTTGACAGACTCTCCAGCTTCCAAACGTCCGATAGCCTGGTTTCTCTGAATTTGAGTTAGGCGTGGCATTGTTGACCAATGAGTGGTAGGTCCAAGAATCGGCCACAGTTTTATACCCACTACAGTTAGTGACAGTTCGTGCATTTTCGATTTCGCGAGAAATGGGTACATGATACCCACATATTCATTGAAATGGTGCGTTTTGGCGATTCGTTTTTTCTGTTGCGTTTTTACTCGGGGCTTCCAAAATGCAAACAAAAATATTGATAACACCATCAGGCTAAAACTCGCATCAATTTATGGTTCCGTGTTTGTTACCTATTTGCTTAAAACCACTTGCGTTTCTTTTGCGTGTGAGTATATTTTGTCTGATCAAGACTTGAATATTTACTGACCGGAGTCATATAGCTGGAATATTACTTAGTGCGGCGTTTAACAACAAAAATCTTTGGCGAAACCCATAAGGAACACGCACACACACACACACACACACACACACACACACGCGCGCGCACGCACACACGATATAGCGATATTACATCACATTATTTTGCTATCGTTTAATGTAGATGGATATCTATTTCATATCTGTAGGAAAAGTGTGTATTGTTATTATAATGACTGCTGTGAAGTATGTACTATGTTTGTTGTACAATTTGGTCATCGTTCGTCCAGGTCATTCGGTATTCTTCTGGTTCTTCAACGTCGTAATCAGAGTCTTACAAAGTATTTTATGAACGCTTCATTATTCATGACAGCCTCGAGGAATGCAGGGTTGTATATAGTCTGTCTGATAGTCCCTGAACCATATTATTTCCCCTTCCGCCCAGCCTTTCTGTAATGCAAAAGATCTACATGAAGCAAGTCTAGATTCTCCTCAGGTTCTGAATCTCCCATATCACTGGGGCTCCTTTTCAAATTGAATGGAATTGTTTGTTTCTATCATATTATATATTTTCAGAAACTTAGGGTAAGTCTAGATTAGACAGAATGTGCACGTAAAGCATGAGCTAAATGTGACTATGCATGGGAGGCTCGATACGCTGTATTACATCAGTGTCTCTTCAAAGCAAAATCGTTTCGCCTCATCTTCATCCTCATTCGTCACCACTCGCCTCTTTCCGTAACCTGCAAGAAGAGCTATTCGGCTTGTCCCGGAATAACACGAGCTGGTCACGAATGCTTCATCCTATCCGACAGCCTGGCAATTGTCGTGCATTGAACACCAAACCATTTGGTTTTCCTTGTTCGTTGGTTCACAGAGCTCGGCAAGTTACCGCTATAAACACAAATGTACTTCGTGTTACTACCTGCTGCCCCTGAAACGTAGTTTGACCATGTCATATTCACCAGTGTCAGGTCGAGAAGTCAATGATTTTACCAAAGGGAAACAACACTCCAGCTCTCAGTCGTCTAGCGGGTGCGGTCTTAATTAGTTTGCGTAATCAGCAGATTCCAATTAGCGTCAGCGACCTAACAAACTGGGCTTCGGACCACCCTGTGCACAGCAAGGGGGAATCCCCTTGAATCCTCGCACTTGATTGGACGATGCTTACTAAAACATTGCAAAATTTGTCTGCTTGTGTAAATGTGTATGAGCTGTTATGTAGTTTAGTATACAGCAAATACGTGTGCGTATTATTTTTGCGACAATGAAGTTAAGTTCATATATTCAAAACAGCCACGATCCTTTTTTTTCAGGCAAATTGGATATAATATATTTACTACTCCCTTCTTGTCATGCATGTTTCATGTTAAAAGTCTACACCTGTGTATTTGTCGTCATTCACCTGACGCTCAGTTAATGTATTTATTGCAGGTATAATAAGTGGTAGAACTACTCAGATTACCTGATAGAGATTACCTGCTAGAGCAACAGTAAAGATCACAAGAACCCACCTAAAGCCAGAATACTAGTCTGCTCCAGGGGATCTGTGTTCGACAACACCGCCAAGTACCTCTCCCGACTTCTAGCCCCCTTAGGCAAAGATGGAAAATCCTCTTTCATATCTTTCGTCAACCAGCTGAAAGAAGCTAACCTCACAGGCACCATGGTCATCTATGACATCATCGACCTCTTCACCAACATCCCTCTACAAGAAGCGATGGACATCCTCCGCAACAAGCTACATAATAAAATCAACGACCTAGACACCAAACTCACAATAGGCAGCATAATCAACCTAGCCTCCAGCTTCAAACTTCACCTTCAACAACAAGATCTACAAACAAATCCACGGACTACCTATGGGCTCCCCTCTATCTCCACTCATCACTGAAATCGCCATGACATCCTTCGAAGAATCAGCCCTCTCCACAGCACCATTCCAACCCCTCCGCTGGTACCGAAAAGTAGTCGGCACATTCACCACCATAGCCCACCAGAACGACCCCACAGAGCCCCTTAACGTCCAGCACCAGAGAATCCAGTTCACCATGGAGACCGAAAACAATCAACACCTTCCTTTCCCCGACGTGTCCATCCAAACCACACACAGACCAGAACATCCTTTACAAATCTTGCCACCATCCCCAGATAAAACAAGCCACCATCGCCACCCTCACCCGACGTGCCAAATCCATTTGCCACCCTGATGCCCTCAGCAGTGAACTGGACCATCTCAAGGAAACCTTCACTTCCCTCAACAGCTATCCTGCCCACCTGGTCTCCAAAACCATCCGCAAGACCCTCAAGAACTCCGACCCAGGCCCATACCAGCATCATCGCCCATCAGAATCGCAATACCCTACCAAGGCCCTGTCACTCATCAGATTTCCTACCTCATCAAGAACAAAACCAACATAGATGTCACCTTCTCCACCAGCAAGTCCATCAGGACCCATCTACGAGCCAATGGCAGCGGCACAAGCAGCGCAGGATGTATAAACCAGATCACCTGCAACTGTGGCCAACAGTACATTGAAGAAAACCCTAGACCCCTCAACACCAGACTCAAAGAACATCGGACCTCTGTTAACAAACCCGACCTGAAATCCGCTATTTCCGAACACATCCCGAAAAACCATAACCATAACATCATGTGGGAAGCCACCAAAGTCCTGTCTACCAACAACTGGCGACAAAGAAAACTACAAGAAGCCATTGACATCAGGAAACACCAGCCAGCCATGAACCTTGACCTATTCTGCCTAGTGCTTAGGACTTATTGCTTTGATCTTTGTCGGTGCTAATTACCTAACTGGCTTCAATTTGCCCTTTGCAATGTCCAGTCTTACACCTATCAGTGCTAAGCAACCCGGCCTCCCGTTTGCCCAGTGCCCATTACCTATTACTTATCTATCAGGGATGTGATCAGGTTTTGCCGAAAAAAGAGGAAAAGTCTAGGGGGGTCTGGGGGTATGCCCCCCCAGAAATTTTTAAAAAATTTGATTGCATTTTAAGCAATTTCATGTAGTTTGGACAACATTCACACCAAGAAATGTAATAAGTCAATGGCAAAAGTCAATAAGCAAAATAAACAAGATGGCAGATGCAGTAAAATTTCGAAGTTAAATCAGTACTTTAAAAAAATCGGGCATAGCTTTCGCGCACCTGGCTACCCGCCAGGTCTGGGAGCAATACTGCCATAAACTTCAACCCCCGTCCCCCAGACACAAGGACAACTGTCACAAGCGTGCAATGTCTGACCCTTTCCCCATGTTGAAGCATATTGAAAAAAACTTACCTTGTACTTACCTTTTGATGAAAAAAACAAAACTCCATTGCAAACATAAGACATTAATACAATATATATCCCCATGACATGGGGTTTTGGACGCTGAAGAAACATTCATAAATTTCTCGCTTATCACATGAACAACTGTAAAACATCTCATTCACTTACAGGCTAAAAGACAACTTTATCTTAAAAACAAGCCATCAGCTGACTCTGAGTATTTACAATTTCTGTGTGACGCCACACCCCACGTTATAGTGCAAGTATTCGTGACAGAAAACGTATGATGTCCGAAAACCTATGCTGTGAAAGCTACGATCGAAAACAGGCCAATCCGCTCCAATTGTACGGTTTTCGATCATATTTTTCGGAGTGTTTTTTTTTAAATATTTAATAATTTTTTCCGCGGAAGATGATTTTTTCCGAGGACTACTGTTTTAAAAAACGCGATTTTCCGTGTTTCCGCGGAGATTTCACATCCCTGATCTATGATAACTTAAGTACTGGCTTCCATGCCATCAGCGTTGGCTTCCCATGTTAGCTTCTACCCTTTGTTATTTTTTATCTTTTGTTAAGTTATTAGTTTTGTTGTCCTTACATGTACATATATATATGCTCTCTGCCTCATGGCATTCATTCACCTGATGAAGTAGTAAGCATATACTCCGAAACGTTGTGTTCCTCATAATAAAGAAGTTGACATCAATTATCACTTCTAAATGCCTTTCAAAGACATGAACATGGTAGTCCCATGCCCTATCTCAGCTGACCAATGAGACATATGACACCATTGTGAAACACCTGAAACAAACTTACGTGATCAGTAGAGAGACAAACACAGGTTATATCCAAAAACGCTATATATATAAAATAATACATTGTTACAAAGACACGTGACATTGAACAAATTTCTTAGTACAGCTGCAGATGTATGGGATAATGTTCCTTTATGTGGATATCGACGGCTACATTCCCCGATCAAGGTAACTGCCTGATATTATAGATGTAACGTTTGTCGGTTATAATTACGATATTTGCATTTTCCCCCATTGATTTGCTGTAGCAAGAACGCGAGAGGCCTCAACGGTGACTGATCGTTCAAATACGTAAAACATATCCGGCAATAGATATCAGTTGTCCAAAAATATATATTGTAAACGTTGCAACTAAAATAACTCTGTTTTGGAATATATTATTTTTGATAAAATAATATTTTCAATACACTTCTTTCGATCATTGGAATTATTTTCGATCCTGCGATAGGTGTCGCTTCCCAAGTCAGACCAGTCGAGATAATAGTCCATAAGCAAATTTTGAATCTACGAAGAGCCGATCAATATTTCAACTCTTTCCTTCTTACAGTGTTGTTTCCCTTCTTTAATTATATAGCCAATTTAAACATTATTTCTATAATAGATTGTTATTGTTTACCTATGGTGAAACCACGAGCACTGCGGTTTGAGACATGGATCACAATGGTCCGATCCAGTTGATGCCGGCGGCTAAGGGAGGCAACTCTGTACAGACAATTGCGGTGCCCAAATTGGACCACTGGGCCAACAGTGCACTTCCAGTTTTACAGAGATCAGAAGTGATGTGTCCCCAGCTATATGCCCCCTGTTAATTATACGTAATCTTAACCTGCGTGTGTGTGTGTGCGTGTGTATGCGTGTGTATGTGTGTGCGCCCACTGAGATACCATGCCGCAGTTTAACATGAATACCCCACTCAGACACAGTATACTGACTCTGCCGACCAGTCCTCGTTTAGCCCCTTTTGCTGAGGGCCAGGCAGGTTAAAAACAATCCTTCAACGTCTTTTTCTTGGTTGATTGATTGATTGATTGATTGTCTGTTGTTTAACGCCGCACTCAGCAATATTCCAGCTATATGATGGCAGTCTGTAAATAATCAGGTCTAGACCAGACAATTCACTGATTGATATTGTGAGCCTTGATCCACACATATAGGATACGCTGACATGCATCAACCAAGTCAGCGAGCCTGACCACCTGATCCCGCTAGTCTCTTATGACAAGCATGGGTTTCTGAAGACTAATTCTATAGGTTGACCAGTTGAGTGAAAAATACTACTAATATGTGCTCATGCGAAAAATAAACAACAAAACCCATTTTGAAATATACACACTCATCCAATTTTATATTATGGGTAGATGTCTCTGATACAATGCAGAACAACAAACAACTCCTTCACTGTCTACAAGTACTATTCTCTGGACACAGACACCATCTAACTCCCTGTGAAGGAGATGTATCTTCAGCAGTAGATACTGCACTGGAACAAACACCTTTCTGTTGTTTGTGCCTATTTATCCCTTTGTTAACACTAACATATCTTATAAACTATCCATTGTTGAAATAAAGGCATTGATAAATGTATTAAATGATTATTTTTGTATACTTGTGAAGCAGTAGTAAAATCATTCAAACCACCTTTTATCCAAGCTTGGACGAGTTGATCTGGGGTGAATTGTGTCAGGAAGCTAAGGATGTCATATCTTGAATCATTCCATGCCCTGCTTATTTGCAACGACATTTTCTGATTTAGTCAGTTTTAAAGGGAAAACATGTTTACTTTCCTTGAAAGATTAATTACCAACTCAGGACGAGGTATTCTCTTCCTGCGGATTGTTCTCATTCTATGTTGTGAGTAGAACAAAGCACCATACAATACTGTACTCATTACATGTTTTATGTATTTCCAACAGACCATACTGGTAAAGAAACATGATTCTGAATTATCATTATTTTGTGATTGTGGCTTGAACAAATTTTCATAAACACATTTTCATCTAAAGATAGTCACTCTTGGTTGAAATAAATTTGGCTCTCACACATGATTACCGGTACTTCAGCTGAATTGTAACTGAAGGACTGATATTTTCATCCATGAATCTGGAGTTGCAGGAACTTTCACACACCTGTAGATACACACAGCTCACACAACGAGTGCAGACATCATGTATCTTCCTGTATTGCTCTGTTCAGGAAATCCTTTTTAATATTCAGCTCCATCCTCAGAGGTTGTGATGTGTCCTCTCCCCTCGCGGACATCTCCTGCTTGGCGAGGAGTCCCAGCAACGGAGGAATGTCAGCATATTTGGGCACCACATTCCTGGGCCGGGGCTGGGACAGTTCCTGGCAATAGGTACTCTCTTCCTCCCTGGGTATGAGCCTCCAGTCTGCCTTCATGCCAGCATCTATCTGACGCACACCCAGGTTCTCTCCCCTGAACACCTTCACCCCCCAGGCCTTCCCACTGCGAGTGGTCTGTAAACAGGAATTCAACTTGATAAACAAGGTAAACATCATGAATGGAATGTTATTAATTCTATGTACTCTTAAGTGAGTGAGTATGGTTTTATGTCGCTTTTAGCAATATTCCAGCAATATCACGGCGTGGGACACCAGAAATGGGCTTCACACATTGTACCAATGTCGGGAATCGAACCCGGGACTTCAGCGTGACAAGCGAACGCTTTAACCACTAGGCTACCCGACCAGCCCCCATGTACATATGTACTCTTAAAGTATATCCCATGGAGATTCCAGGTTAGAATATATCCCCATCAATGTATGTTGGTCTAAGAGGCAAATTAATTTCGTTAATGATCAGGTCAAGCTCGGCAACTTGTTGCTCATGGTATCAATCACTCAATTGTCTGGGCAAGACTTTATAATTATTTATGTCTGGAATGTTGCTGAGTGAGCTTTAAACAACAGCAAGGTATATTCATATTAAAATTAATTACTTTTCCTCTTTATTTGGAGTGAGAGAGTGAGTTGAAATATAATGTTGCCTCAGTCTGGGACATTGAACTCATGCAGAAAACATGTGAGACCAGTGGAGATCGCGGTTAGAGTAAGTTTTCAGCTTCATACTTGCCATAAAAGGCGACTATGCTTGTCATAAGAGGTGACTAACGGGATTGGGTGGTCAGGCTCGCTGATTTGGTTGATGCATGTCATCATATCCCAATTGCGTGGATCGATGCTCATGATGTCAATCACTGGATTGCCTCGTCCAGACTTGATTATCTACTGAGTGTCGCCATATAGGTGGAATATTGCTGAGTGAAGAGTTAAACAACAAACAAACACATGGACACTATTTCAGTAATGTCATGGCTTGTCAACTTGACATGGATGGAAAGTTTGAAAGGATACAGGCTGTAGAAACCTTTGCTGAAACCTATGACCATGGATCATTATCAGTCTGAGATTTGATCCATGATCCACAGACCCTTGAACATAAATTGTGGTGCCTTACTGACCTGACTCCTTCTAATCTGGGCCGAACAGACTGTATTGTTCGGGTATTGAAGGTCAGCTAGATTTTGAATAATCAGCTGATAATCATTTGATCACAGTGCTTGCTAGATTCGAGTACATCAGCTTAGCTTAACAATAATACCGCTTGACCGAGTAGGCCTATATTTGAGGACATTAGACATAAGTGCCAATGAAGTGCTGTCAACTATGGTACCTTGTCGGAGAGATCAGGAGTAACTTTGGTGAGTCGATAATAGCTTTTTTCTTCGTAGCGTTCCGCGAACTTGAATCTTGTCACAACTCGGCCCTCGCCACAATTTCTTAAGTTAGCCGCAATCTCGAAGAGCGTCTTTCCACGGAAATAGCTTTCCCGGCCAACATATCTAATAGGCATTGTCAGATTGTAGCAGATATGTCTTCTGGAAGGAAACTAAATCTCGTATTTGTTATGACTTCGAGCACATGCTTATGGGTGCCGCCATATTGGAATATATTATCATTAGAGTTACCTCCCCTTGACCATAACCATTTTGATTCTTTCCGGAATGCTCAGGAATTTATGCTGTATTCTCGCCATTTGACGGCTGCGTTTATGCGTTATGGTGTGAAAATCAATTTGGCGTGTTTGACTGCTCTATGGACAAAACAGATAGAGGGTCTGACCGTTAAAATTGATCTCGCCTTCTAAAATCATTATTTCAGAAGTTGAATATGTAACAACAAAATTGTATGGATGAGCACTATTAATAATTTTACATGGTTTTGTTTGTTTGTTTGTTTGTTTGTTTGTTGTTTAACGCCGCATTCAGCAATATTGACATCGTGAGCATCGATCCACTCAATTGGGATATGATGACATGCATCAACCAAGTCAGCGAGCCTGACCACCCAATCCCGTAAGTCGCCTCTTACGACAAGCATAATCGCTTTTCGCGGCAAGCAAGAATGGGATCTCAGTCCATCTGAACTGCTGTCGAATATTATCCATCACTCCACCTGATTTGATATCCATCAGTCCGTCTGTTCACATCTGAAACCCGTGAATCTCCCGCGGATTCACTGATTAACCACCAGGATCACGATAGATAACTTCAGCATATACAATACGTCTTCTTTCCAAACAAACCCGTGAAGGTCTGGGTTAAAATGGGTCTTCAGCTTACCGTAAAAGGTGAATATGCTTCTCGTTATGGGGCGACTAACGGGATCGGTTGGTCAGGCTCGCTGAGATATCTACTGGTAATATAAAATGGGATGAATGTGTATATTTGAAAATGACTTTTGTTAACTATTTTTTACATGAGCACATAGTATTGTTTTTCACTCAACTGGTGAACCTATAGTTGTCGTAAGAGGCGACTAACGGGATCGGGTGGTCAGGCTCGCTGACTTGGTTGATTGCATATCATCGTATCCCAATTGCGTGGTTTGATGCTCATGGTGTCAATCACTGGATTGTCTAGCCTGGACTAGATTATTTACAGACCGCCGTCATATAGCTGGTATATTGCTGACTGCGGCGTTAAACAAAAAACAAAACAACAAACATCATATCTCAATGGGCCAAGTCGCAGTGACAATTAAACTCAAACAACTGAAACAAAACTCTGATAGTGCTGCTGAAAATAAGACATACTGTTGTAATCTGTGACAACTGAATCAGACCTCTCAGAGTGCTGCTTTCGATGGAACAAAGACTCTTAAAGATATTTGCTATGAAATGAATCAATATCAGTTTTCGAAATACCTGCCTGCCCGACCGTCCGAGACGGGTTGATTTCAACTCGGGCTGCCAGATTTTCAAATCCCCCTGCCCGACGGTCGGATTATATTTCATATGTGAAAATATTCAAAATATTTCCCGATGATAAGCATTAATTCACATGTAAAGATGAATGATAAAATGTAACCAAAAAGAAACCCCGTTAGCTTATCCTGAGAAACATATGATTATAGTGGGCAGGCAGGTTTTGGTCAGGGCTGGCAAGTATTTCAGCTAGCCAGTCCTGTGGTCTGGCTGAAATTTTTGGGAGTTTCATACCCTGTCAATATATAGAGGATATTGAGCCAGTTAAGGCTTTAGACAGAGTTATTTCCCTTCTTCCAATATCCTAACCACCTAATATTTTGTATACAAGTGGAAATTGTTTTATTATTTTCCAGAGCGGGATGACATATAACCTGTTGGGCGAATAAGTTGATATTAAAACCCTTTTCTATTAACGGGGCTGCTTTTTAGAATCTGAGGGAGAAGAGAAACACATAAACATTTACAGACGTCCCAACACTATGTAAATATTTTTTATTATAAGTGCACCATGTTATATTGGATACAGTGTGATCAATATAGGACATACAGTGTGTTATCTCGAAAAGTCAAACCCAAAATTAATAGTCATGCAATATTTGGTGGATCTAAGTCGGGCAAACCAGACATTGAACTCAGATTTCGTAGTGATAGAATGTTTGCTGCACACGCACAATGTCTCCTAAAATGCCTGCTGTAAATGGCTCGGAGCTGTGGAGAGTGCTTTGTAATTAGTTTTTTCCCTAATGCAGGGCATTTAACTTGATTATGAACCATTATTGGAACGTGCCAGAGCGTGGAATGTGCCAGTAGTGTGGAGTTCAAGACGAGACATTGTCGCCCTAACCATGCAAAAAGCGACAAAATTATCCAAAGCGCGACAACGCAACATTTGTCGCAACTGTCGCATTTTTACGAATGGGCGGCAAAAGGACATTTTCAGGTCAAAATGTGTCGCAGGCATGTCTCGTCAAGGATTCCACCATGTAAATTGCCTGGCAAAAGATACTATACACCCATGTTTAGTGGTAACTAAAAATGAAACAAACAAGAATTGCTTAACCGATAGTGATGTATTTGTTGCGGGTATCATAGTTGTGTTTTGAACCTCAGGTTTACAGTGTTTAGGCGACAGTCGCGACTGTTGTAACGTTTCGATAACGTCAGTACTTGGGTCACATCCAATTTTCAAGTGTATACTTTCATTTGCCCCGACAGTTTAGGATAGCAACGCAACGGTTCCCAAAGTATCGATGTTCCACTATACGAGAGTCGTATCGTAAGATGCAAGTAAATGGCTTGTAAATGTCAGAGACACCCTCATTCCAACGGAAATAATCGTGTTTGGTTTAATCAGAACTTTCATTAATTGACTAAAACCTACAATCAAAAGATTTTTGAAAGATGAATCTATCTGGAAATGGTTTTCCGACACGCACAATTCCTCTTATGAAGATTTTATAAGGAGGTTACAGGTACCGTTAACATGGAATCGTATACTGAAGCTTGACCCAAATCGTTATGTACAACTGTTATTATTCCGTACTTCTTGTCATAGAATTCGAATTGGAAATGGGCAGTGGCAAAACACCACATTTTCAACGAGCGGTGAGGCGTGGGTGGCCCCCATTTGCCTACAGCGCCGAAATTCGCTGTGCAAAGTTGCAGCCAATAACATTCCCATAGTATGATTGCGAATTCGAGTGAGTGAGTATGTGAGTGATTTGGGTTTAACGCTGCTTTGAACAGTTTTCAGTTATATCAAGGCGAGTCAGCTTTATGCGGGAAGAAAGCCCGAAGTGATGCAGGTCTCAGATGTTTACCACTGCGGTGAAACCCACGAGCACGGGTATGGTGCTGACAAACCTAGAGACATCATCGGGGCGAACCGGGGTTGGTTTGTTGTTTGACGCCGCACTCAGCCATATTCCAGCTACATGACGGCGGTCTCTAAATAATCGAGTCTGGACCAGACAATCCAGTGATTGGCATCATGAGGATCGATCCACGCAATTGGAATCGATGACGTGCATCAACCAAGTCAGCGAGTCTGACCACCCAATCCCTGAGACGCCTTTTACGACAAACATAGTCGCCTTTTACGGCAAGCATGGGTTGCTGAATACCTATTCTACCCCGGATCTTCACGAGAGTGTCGAACAGGGATTCGAACCCACAATCCTAGGTTTCTGGCGTGCACAAGGGACGTAACTCTGCTTAGCGAATTGCGGCCCCTTAGACGACTGGCCCACCATAACTCATCTTGCGGGTTCGAATCCCGATTCTCCCATATTATATTCCTAGGTCGGCCAGCACCACATCCGTGCGCGTGGGTTTGTCAGTGAGTGAGTTGGGATGAAAGCCACTTTGAACAGTATTTCAGTTATATCACTGCGTGACAGCTTAACGTGGGAGGAAAACCCGAAGTGAAACTGGTGTCAGATGTTTGCCACTTTGGTTAAACCCACGTACACGGGCGTTGTTCTAACATACTTAGAAACATTATCACGGTTCTCCATGAAACAAACACCATCCTGTTTACCCTTAAGAGTCTATTATAATCTCTGCCCTTAATGAGATGACGCGGAGGATAAGAATCAATTCACTTTGTCAACGTCAAGACCAATATATAAAACCTAGTATGTCTCCCACTGACATTCGGCGTTCGGTTGTGTTCTTTGTTAATATCGAGACACCCCATATAAAGTATGTGCACAAACGATGTTGTATTCACGACCTATTTGTCACAATTAGGAAAATTCCCAGTCATTGTTCTTTCTGGGAACATCCACTAAACCAGCCTCCCTTTCAAAGTTCAGATGTTAAAATTCAAATTATTCAGAGCTGAAGTATTTAATTAAAAATAGACGAGCTCCAAAGGAAGGCCTAACGCACATTCCATTCGCGGACCGGGAATAGCGGAAGAACAATGGACTGAATTTGATCTTTATGTCCACTGATCACTTAATACGAATGAACTGATGACTCAATGTTAGGTTGCCCCAGCACACCGACCTGGTCCCTTGTTTTTGATCTTAGTGGGGGTAGGGAGGGATAGGGGCTGGCGGAGAAGTTTTTGACGCTGCGAATTCCATCAGAGATCTCAGAAAATAATTGTAGAGTCAGGGGACACGGTTCCAATCTGGCGGTTCATTGTCTCTCTCCTGCTAATGTCTTTTGTCCACTGAAATCGATAATACCGTCGAGACTGGATGTCAGGGATGTTTGCAGACATTAAAATACAACCCTTGAAAAGATGTGCAGAGTTTTAAATTAGTGGCAGCGTGAAGCGTCTCGAGGTTATGATCGCTGTAACTCTTCCTCGCCGACTTGGGCCTGGAGATAGCATGTTTTTTTTGGGAAATGCGTGATACTGACTTGATTATCTGGAGCAACGGGACATTACATTAAATAAAGGAAATATTTGTTTGTATTCGAGATTTTCTGAGTTTGATATGGTCCGTATAACACAATTGTGAAATTAAATTAGAACGACGAGGATCGGCCAGCTCTCCCGATACAGCGATCAGCCAGTTGTTGTTCTTCGGGGATGAGATGTATCTCAGAAAACGCTGAAAAATATAATTTGGCTTCAGGCTTCCCCCCCCCCCCCCCCCCAAATAAAAAAAGCGTTTGAGGGATATGATGGATAGCCTGAAAAAAAGTTGCACAAATGTTTGTTCGGCTCCTGCTAATTTCTGACGAAAAGATATGTTTCTAACAAAAAGACACCCCCTGCCCTCCTAGAAAAATGTAAATATGGCCGGACACTTGATAACTCTTTGAGTCAAATGTTCATATCATGAAAAGATCCACACGAAGCAGCAAATACACGAAGCGTTTGTAAAATATAAGTTTTAATGTCTCTTTACGTAGTACGTATACTATCTGTAGCGGCGGTTATCATATCTATATCCTTGAGCAATATCTCAGTTATCACATGACGTTTCATCAGATATATGATGATAAATGACAAGAGTGATATGACACTGAGATACACACAAACAATCACCGATGAATATGATATCACCAAACCAACAAATTGTTTAGTCACGTAGTGTAGCTGATAACAGAGTAACCAGGGACGTTGTGCTATTCTCTGGGCATATGTACTGAGTGACGCTATGAACAATCACATTCACATTGATTCAATTATCACAATGAAATTTAAATTGTCGGCTCGTCCCTTTGGATGTTAGAGCTAATTGGAGCGATTTGTCTGTATTTAAGAGTGAGTCAGATTGAACCCAGACGAAGGGGCGGGGGGAGAAGAAGGGGTGGAGGCTCGTCTCGTGCTCCGGAATCATACAGTCACGTGATTGCACGTGCTGACAATTCGCGAGTGATAAAGGGATACATAGCACGGGCTTGAGGTTTCTTGCATGTTGTGGTTAGTGAGAAGTCGAAGCAACATGAGATCGCTGTGAACCATTAATTTAGTACCAGATGGATAGTTAGACTAACTTCTAGTCTGAAATGAACATATTTTTCAGAAAAAAACAGTTGTTAACATCATAGTTATAGAATATAATAGAAAGGTCCAAGACATTTCCTTCCCTTTCAGACCTGATACTGCAGTAATCTAGCATTGCCAAGTATTAGAGACTTGCTGTATTGAATATACAGTAAACTACGGTTATAACGAACACGCTTATAACGAACTGACGGATGTAACGAACTTACTTTTTGGTCCCGACTATTTTCTGTAGTTATGCTGTATATATGCTTATAACCAACTACGGTTATAATGAACTAAAATTAGTAGTCCCTTTGAGTTCGTTATAACCGTAGTTTACTGTATTTGTTTCAGGGTCTGTATGCCAGTGCATAATGTTCACCTGTCCCGAGATATTTGCGCTTAATATCAACCGTAGCTGTGTAAGGTCAGACTTCTTTAGTTTGCAATAATTTTATATCAGTTAATATAAAAATGCAAGTAGCAGACTTTTTGTACTATTTTTTTATCAAGCGTTGAAGAAGTCATAAATCCTTTGAGTGAGTGAGTGCATGAGTGAGTTGTATCAGGCGGGGGACACCAGAAACTAGACTAACATTTAGTCTATGAAATCTTATATTACACAATATCCTTCTTGACTCTAAAAATCAAATAAAAATCCCCTATGCTGATTTGTGTAATAGAGCTAGCTAGAGCTGGCTAGACTTGCTTTTGTATGCGTTTCTAGATTATTTTTGTTCAATAAAATAAATATATTCCACAGTCATGGTGCAGGACTAACCAGAAACAGGCTTCACACATTGTACCCATGTGGGGAATCGAACCCACGTCTTCGATGTGACGAGCGAACGTTTTAACCACTAGGCTACTGGGTATCAGCTGAAGATTGACTATCGGAATAGACTTGAACGAATCACCACACATCATGTACTACCATTACATGGAGAACCACCACATACGAGAGTAACAATGTGACGTCACAATAGGGGCATGTTTCAGATGTAGTTTTGGTGGGGTCAGTTCAACACACTTAGCGTAGTTAATAAAACCTAACTGACTATGTAGTAAAAAAAATGTCCGTGTCAGAACATAACACCACAACATTAAGAATAGTATAAATAATAACGTAAGTACGACTATTTCTTCAGTGAACATCATCAGTATAAACTGATACTAAAATGCATAATCTCATTTAAATCAGATCTTAGTTTATTTACATCACGGCGTGTCAGCTTGATGTTGGAGGAAAGCCTGAAGTGATGCAGGAGTTAAGTGTAGTGTGTCATCAGTTTCTGAGAATACAGATGAGTCTCTGGGCTCCTTTAATTTAACAATTGTATTTTCTTTAAATTATTTTTATTTCAGAGACTAGATGTTAGTCTGGTGTAAGACGTTTACCATCGAAACCCAAGAGAATAGGTATAGTGCTGACAAACCTAGAAACAGAATCTCAAGGCGAAGCATGGATTCGAACCCTAGATCATAGGTGTCTGGTACGCCTGTAAAGGGCGCACCCGTGCAGAGCGAGTCTTAGACACTTGTGCACCCTCCTTCGTATAAGTAGAGAGTGTGGTACAACTAGAGATGGTGACGGTGACGGCACTATGACAGTCTGCTACGACCTGCATGGACAACCCAGACACGAGGACAGCACATTAATTCATTTCAACCTCGTGATCTATTTCACGACAGCCACTACCGATGTGACAAACACAGTATCTTTAACTCGACCAACATGAGTGAGTGTGGTTTGACGTCGCTTTTAGCAAATATTCCAGCAATATCACGGCGGGGGACACCAGAAATGGGCTTCACACATTATACCCATGTCGGGAATCGAACCGGGTCTTCGGCGTGACGTGCGAACGCTTTAACCAGTAGGCTACCCGACCGCCCCTCGACATGAACATCCCAAGTCTAGACTAACATATAGTATATGAAACCTTTTAACGCACAATAGATTTCTCTCCTCTAAACGTAAAACAATTAATATTCCTGATACTGATTTGCCTGAGCTGGCTAGACTTGCTTTTATATATAGCTAGATTGGTTTTGTTTCATAATATAAATATATTTCAATGTCATGCTGCAGGACCAGACCAAGACACACTGCGTTCAACACTGCATGGCCCTACATTCTCATATGTGTCGACAAGCCAAACATCCCCCCGTCGTCTCAATAGTCACTCGTGGAAACAATTCCTCTCCCACTGACAAGGCAATTGGATACAATCAAACCCTTTAGTCCAAATCCAGCATATTCCATTGACAGCGGCAACCTATCGAATTACAGCAG
This sequence comes from Haliotis rufescens, assembly GCF_023055435.1. NCBI lineage: Eukaryota > Metazoa > Mollusca > Gastropoda > Lepetellida > Haliotidae > Haliotis > Haliotis rufescens. The sequence continues at coordinate 2,485,857 of NW_025964113.1, read as the reverse complement.
GCCTCGCCGGCGTTGCTGTGCGGTACTGCTGGCTAGACGGCCGTTGTGGTAGTTGAACCCCACTTGTATTGAGAGACTACATCCAATCTTGACCAACTAACCTATCCACCTGATGTAATGGACGCCTTTCGATCAGCGAATGGTGTCAGTTGATGTCACGAGGTGATTGTCGTAATGGCGGAGGATGACTTCCGTGGAGTGATTAAACTGGTTCCACTGTTGGTTCACGCAGCAAGCTTAGCGCATTTAGGTTTTACTCGTGTAGGTAGACAGGAGCCCAGTCAAGTGGAGTGAGATGGCGTCGGTTTGTATGGATGAAGGCGTCAACAAACAGCATCTTCTGAAGCCGAGGAGACACGGGGACGGCTCCCTGCAGGCGACCATTAACGAGTGCCAAGGAAGTGGCACAGATAGCATTATGCCTTTTGATCACGGGGAAGAAGATGCCATATTACGAGGGATTATTAAATATTGCTGCCAAGCATCAGGTTCCATTACATTCTTTTTTATCTGCTCGTCAATAGCGTTATTTGGTTCGGAAAATTAAAGATTATAGATGACATATTGGATTATTTTACAATCTGTAAAAATAAATTTATTGTGGAACAGCTTTTATGACAGCCCCACGTATGATACGCACAGACACCTGACGCTAAAATGAATATTTAAAAAACTATTATTGAATGCATGCCATACCACAGACCGTATACTGGCATATGGTTTCGTAGCTGCTGGTCGTATGTATCTACAGTTGTCAAAGAATGGGCAGTGGGGTGGGCTAGTGGTTAAAGCGATCTTCGGTCACATCGACACACACACGCACACATGGGTACAATGTGTGAAGGCTATATCTGGTGTCCCATCGCTATGGTATTGTTAGCATATTGCTAAAAGCGGCGTTAAGCCATACTCACTTACTCAATGTTGCCATGGAGAAAAGACTAAGAACAAGTTTGGTGAACAATATAGACTACATTTAGTCTGAGTTGAAATATCTTTTTTGTGGGTTAAATTGTAGAAGATATTCATATTCAGAAGTCGACGAAATCTAGACTTGCCAAATGTTATTATGGACTTGCGAGGGATATTTCAATTCTCACGGCAGAATTCAACACAGCCGGTAACTGAAGAAATCTAGCCTTGTCAGGGGTTGTGGACTTGATTGGGATATTTTGAATATACATGTACAGTTAACTACGGTTATAACGAACTCAAAGGGACCACCAATTTTAGTTCGTTATAACCATAGTTCGTTATAAGCATATATGCAGCATAACTACAGCACATTATAGGGACAAAAAAGTAAGTTCGTTATATCCGTCAGTTCGTTATAAGCTTGTTCGTTATAAACGTAGTTTACTGTACTTGTACGTGTTCGAGGCGCTGTATGGGTGACTACGGACAGTCTAGCTGGGTGGGTGGGTCATGGACAACATGCATGCTTCCACGCCTCACAGCAACTGCCCCATCACCACTACCTCCACATTCAAAACACGTGATCGTTGGCGCAGTTCGAATCCAAGCTTTGGGGGTTCTATTCCCAGTAGACAATGGATCAAATCGAAACACCGGGAAGGCGAGATATGACATGGTGTACTAGCCCCTTGACGGAGTGAGTGAGTGAGTGAGTGTTATTTTACGCCCCACTCAGCAATATTTCCGTTATCTCATGGCGGTCTGTAAATCATGGAGGTTGAACCTGGCAGACCAGGGATTGATAGCATGAGCAACGGTCAACGCTGTTGGGTTGCGATGTGTGTAAGTGGGTACTAGTCCGGACTATTTATAGTTTTATAGCGCTAGTCCACCGAGATACCATGCTGCTGTTTCACATGAATACCCCACTCAGATAGTATTTACTCTGAGCCGACCAGTCCTTGTTTTACCCCTTACTGCCCAGCGCCAGACAGGTTCACAACAAGTACCATCTCTTAATGTTTCGTATCACGCTGCCGGGGATCGAACAATCTCATTAAAATCAGATCTTGGTTATCGCTACCGCTAAACAAATATCTGAGGACATCCCATTACGGGTCACGTCAGACCGACCTTGCACGAACTTTGACCGACCAATGGATTGACCAATCAGAAGGGAGCTTTCTCGTGCTTTACGGCACCAATTTCAAATTGGCGACTACGCTTCGAAACACATTTTGACAAATTCTCGATTACCAATTTGAAACCTGAACAAAAGAACATTCTGAAATGGCTAATAGATGGACTAGATTGTATGGATTCATCGTTAAACCCGTAACTATCGTTCGGAATACCCCGTGTTAAAGTTTTTGAGGTTGCATTTCGAGAGAGAAATCACATTCCGACTGTCACTTTCATAATCTGGTAAGCGACGCTCTGATTAGTCGGGTGAAATGTCGTTCTGACGTGACCCCTTATGGGATGTCTTCAGATTATTGTTCAGCGGTCGCGAGAACTAAAGTCTGAATTTAATCAGATTGGGGATCGAACCACCGACCTACACACTCTTTTCACTAGATCCCCATGAGTTGATTCTTTGACAAACATGGAATTCTGGAAAACTCTCAACCCCCACCCCCCACCCCCCACCCCCAATCCTAAATGACAGTTCCTTCAAATTAAACAAAGCAAACTGTTGTCATACTGATCTGTATTAATGCCCCTCCCTTGCGTTAAATACGACGATATATATGGTTTAATGTACGTTCCACAAAAACATTCATAATACTATCATACCACCAGTGCAGTCGGCCAATGTAGCCATTAAATAAAGGTTATATCAACCCGACTAACTATTTTCTGCAATATGTTACGTTGAAACGGATGTCTAGGCAATTAAATTATGCGAAGTTTACAATTTCAGCATATGCTAGTAATTGCAACGTTGCATTCACGTGATCCATGCCTAGTATTCGAGCACGTGTTTTACACATCTGAGCGCGCAGTGACCCTGGTCATGAACGTCTAGGTGGGAGGTGTGTTTATTTGTGAAATGTAGCAGCATCCTCCAACATGAATCGTGATGGTTTTATGGGGGATATTTCCACTCTACTTGTTTCCGCAACGTTACGCCACCCCGCCATGTGGTTTCAATGCGAGTGTGTGTGGAAAGAGATGAGGAGCCACTGATGCGTTGTAGAATGATCACGTGGTCACCTACTGCTAACAAACTTAAAGGGGCACTATGCTCAACCTAGACTGGAAGCAGTCTCTGCTATATGAATATTGAAAATATTATTTAAAAATCCGTGGTCGTAAGAGGCGACTAACGGGATCGGGTGGTCAGGCTCGCTGATTTGGTTTGATGCCAATTGAGCGTAATGATGCTCATGATGTCAATCACTGGATTGTCGGGTCAAAACTCGATTATTTACAGACCGACATCATATAGCTGGGATATTGCTGAGCGCGGCGTTAAACACGCAAACAAACATGATAGCGTGCCATCATACCTCTCACTCACAATATCAACCACTGGTTTGTCTGGTCCGGGCTCGATTTTTAACAGGTCGCCGCAATATGCACTGCAGGTTGAATGTGGCGTTAACATAAATACCAAAAAATATTTATCTGCGATCGCTATACTGCTTCTACAATGGACATATGTAACAAATCCGCACATGAGTGAGTGAGTTGGGTTTGACAGTTTTGAACAGTATTTTAGTTACATCTCGGCGTGTCAGCTTGACGTCGGAGGAAAGCCCAAAGTGATGCAGGGCTTGAACGATTATCCTTTGGATGAAACTCACGAACACGGGTACTGGGACGAATCATGGGTATATAATCAGGACGAATCTAGGATTCAGACCCATAGCCTATGGCATTCCAAGGGACGCAACTCTGCATAACGAATCACGGCTCCTTGGACGACTGGACCACCCGTGCTCCCAAACAGTACAGGAGAGAAGAATTCATTTCCATCGATATTGTCGTACACAAATAATTCATGTTTTAGTTTGTTTGTGTGTTTTTTAACGCCGCACGCAGCAATATTCCAGCTATATGACGACGGTCTGTAAATAATCGAGTCTGGACCAGACAATCCAGTGATTGATATCGTGAGCATCCATCAACGCAATTGGGAGACATTAATATATATTAACCAAGTCAGCTCGCCTGACCACCCGATCCCGTTAGTCGCCTCTTACGACAAGCAAAGTCGCCTTTTACGTCAAGCATGGGTTACTGAAGACCTATTCTAACCCGGATCTTCACGGGTCAATTCATGTTTTAGTAACAATTCTGGCCTACATCGTGGGTTTTAAGATCAGATATTTACCAATGTTAATAACACTAAGATACCATTCACTGACACATTAGCTCTCAATTTGTCTCCCTTCAATATGGCAGAGATACAAGAATCGAAATTAACAGTGAGTGAGTGAGTGAATGAGTATGGTTTTACACCGCTTTTAGCAATATTCCAGCAATATCACGGCGGGGGAAACCAGAAATTGGCTTCACACATTGTACCCATGTCGGGAGTCGAACCCGGGTCTTCGGCGTGAAGAGCGACCGCTTTAACCATTAGGCTTCCCGACCGCCCCCCGAAATTTACAGACTTATCCCATACATACTCCTGTGTCGATCCTAATATTCTGAAGAACCCATTCATAAAAAAAAATAGTGTTGCTACAAAATTGGCCAAAGCTTTGAAAAATCCAATTCAGACTCCCGCACGGTAACTGCCAATACTGAAACATCAGCTAAAGCGAATGACGTACCAGTGCAGTAAGAACTTCAATATATACCCTAAGACAAACGACCATGTCCGTTCCAGCTTCCATGAAGAACTGTGATAACTGGCGGTGATGTAAGAGGAACGCATCCCTGTTCTATTCTGGAGGACCCACCAGGTTCGCTTGGACGTAACAACGGGAAGAGAATCGCTCCTCTGCCGTCTGATGAATTGGTAGCTGTCAGGTCTCAACGGCGGCCGCTCGCTCAATCGTCCCAATGCTCGCCTTCCCTGTGTTCCCTGCTTGCTCCGAACAGAGGATTTCGTTCGTTTGACAAGAGGACGATGACAGAACCCCTGATCCCATAGAGAAACTGTCGACCATCGATTTTCGACCAACAGAGGTTTTAGTGGAGTGGGATACTTTTTAACGTGGAAATCGCGATCTTTGCATAAAAATCTGAAATAAAGAAGACATCAATTCCTCTCATCATCTATGTTGTTTGTTCGGAATAGGAAAATGTTTTCGTTCTATTTTTTTCTTATTGGTCAATTCGATTGTTTTCCAACACGCCTTGAAAAAGAGAAAGTATCGTGTGTGATGTAATATCTTCACTTAATTACCTGGCATAAACGACGTTTCTATGCATATTTGAAGAAATGCGTGTCGAAAAACAATCGAAAAAACATTAAATGAAGAAAAAAAACATGAATAAAATTTGTTTAGTCAAGTTAAGACCACTTTTCCATATTACTTGTCACATCATATCGATGTTTCGAGGCCAGCCTAATCGAAAAACGTCAAATCTAATTTTCAACAAATGCACTGCCGGAAATAACACGCTAGTTGGTTTGGGAATGTTTAACACGGTGACAACAGCCGATTTATGCCTGTGGGGGTGGCGTGGGTGGGTGTATTGCTGGGGATGGGGGTGCTGGGTAATGGAAACAAAATGACAGTCAAGGAACACAAGACACACAACCGAATAACGGCAGTTAAGACGATCGAGTGATTCCGGCCCCCAAACTAAAGAAGTAATCATTTTGTACAATAAGGCAGATATCAGATAATTCACCTCCTACTTCCCTTAATAGTGAGTGATTTGGGTTTAACGCCGCTTTGAACATTATTCCAGTCATATCAAGGCGTGTCAGCTTAATATGGGAGGAAAGACCGAAGTGATGCAGGACTCAGACGTTTACCACTTTGATGAAACACACGAGCACGGGTATGGTGCTGACAAACCTGGAGACATAATCGGGGCGAACCGGGATTCGAACCCCCAATCGTAGGTTTCTGGTGTACCCAAGGGACGCAACTCTGCACAGCGAATTGCTGCGCCTGAGACCAATGGGCCACCCGTGCCCAACCTCCATTAATAAATAAAGTAAACACGTGGGCACATTTACATTGGTTTTCAAGCTGTTTATGTTTCCCTGCCGTGATACAGCTGAATACATACTGACTGCGGTATCAAATGAAACTTATTCAGTAGTGTGTCCATGAGACTGTTAATGACCCAAGGCGCCGCAAATCACAAGTTAGAGTTGTTCCCCTTAGTCGCGCCAGGTTCCGCTGGTCTTGGGTTTCAAATCTTTGATTCGACCCGGTTATGATACCAAGCATTTCAATTCCGACTTGCGTCACTTTGAGATTTCTTCCAACGTCAAGCCGAGGCGATGATATGTACTGTAGTACTGTTCAAAGCAGTGATGTGACGTTGTCAATTATCCGCTGAAATACTACTGAGACTTTATCCTCTACTCAATTGCATGTCATGCTGAAATGTAACTTTTGTAAATACATTGGAATAAGTCCATCTGCGGATGTTATGACTTCCATTTTAAGTCAAGAAAGTGGAAACCCCGTGAAGATCTGGTAAGAATTGGTCTGCAGCGATCCATTCTTGTCGAAAAAGGCGACTAACGGGTTCGGGTGGTCAGACTCGCTGACTTGGTTGATGCATGTCATTGTATCCCAAATGTTGTGATCTATGCTCATGATGTCAATCACTGGAGTGTCTGGTCCAGACTCAATTATTTACAGACTGCCGTCATCCAGTTGAAATATAGCTGAAAGCGGCGTTAAACAAAAAACCCAAAACAAACCACACACACACACACACACACACACACACACACACACACACACACACACACACACACACACACAAACGCGCGCGCACCTGGAATTGTTTGAGAAGTGAGGTTAGATAAGGTAGCTGTTAAGTATAGTCATGAACTGATTGAAGGCCCTTGGTTGATTTAATGAACAATCCTGCCATCGCTGTAACGCAACAATGGTTAGTGAGAGTTCGTTATGACTCCAACGTGCCGTGTACTCTGTGTAATGTCCTGTAACAGAGATACATATGCTACCTTTACCTTTCAAATATGGTGAGTGAGTGAGTGAGTTCAGATTAACGCCCGCTTGATCAGTACTTCTGTTATGTCACAGTATGTCCTCTTGATGTGTGAGGACAGCCATAAGTGATACCGATATCGATCTTACACGTTTACAACGTTCACCACTGGATTCGAACCCACGACAATAGGTTCCTGGCACACCAAAGGGACGCAACTCTGCACAGTGATTTTCAGCGTCTCAGCCGACTGGGAGGGTGGTCAGTTTCCCCATTTAATACATGGATGTTTTTTTTGTTTAGAATATACAGTCGAAACCCGTTATCTCGAATGTACCGATATCTCGAACCTATTCTCAGGTCCCGACCACCTCACAATTTTCATACTTATTTATGGATTTGTCCGCCTATCCCAAATTCGAGATAAAAATACATAGCGCTATCTCTCAGCTTGGACTCGGTCCCAACCTTTGACTAAATACCGTTACGTCAATCAATAAACACGAGCTGAAACCTCAAAGAAACTCCCTGCTGATGACGAAACAATAAGGTTAGAAGAGGTCAATAAACATATAATCAGACAGTCTACAGGCTGTGATCTCTGGTGGTATATATCTGATATCTAGACGTATGAAGTCAGAATTGTAACAAGTGTCCATTGCAGCCGCCAAGGGGAAGAAACCTTCACGAAGAAGATCGATAGTCGTTTTACATCGCGTCCACAACACTTGCAGAATCACCTGGTGGAAAATAACCACTAGCAAGTCTCTCGGGCAAAATTCAAAGTCCAGAAAGCAATAGAGTCGACATGTATATTAGATGTCCGTGTACAGCCCCTCTCACAGGCGATTAGTCCGAGCTGCCGTGTAAGCCAGGCCAGGCTATTTCTATGCCGGTTTCCACACACGTCTTCGCGACTTATAACCATATTACATATCTCTTTGAAGTTCGGCCCGTCTGGGGTAACAATGCATGGAACTCAGCACCTACCCATTAGTCTGACTTTCACCTCCCAGCCAGACCAGCGCAAATAGGGCGCTGTAGGTTGTAAAACCATTCATACTCAGACTCGCAGAGAAATTGTTCCGCAATGTTTTTAGCACGTATCATGGCCTCTACACTTAGGTCATGTCTGGAAGAGTCTTTGATGTTGGTGCCGGCGCCCGTGAGGAATTGGTTTATGCTTTGAAATTTGGAGATTGGTTTTTAACACGTGTCATGGAATAAATGTACTATTTTAGCTACTGAGGCTGTAAAGTGTTATTGAACCCGGAGCTAGTATGTTAGTGGACACTAGCGTGTGTAGTGAGCCAAGACATGAAGTTCCATTATATACTAAATCAGTCAGGTGCGAATGTTGAAGGAGGGCCTGACGCATGTCTGAGTGTAATGTCCACTATTGGCGGCCAACGTGGCTACCATTGTTTTCAATTTCAGTTGTACTTTAGACACCCCTGAAGACCGACGGCCATTTAACATGCAATGAATGGCACTGGTGGCCCAGTTGTCTAAGGCATCGGAATTAGCCAGGTTCGAATCACAGAATCACCCAGTCCCTCATTATGTTTCTAGGTTTGTCAGCACCATAAGCGTCTTGGGGGCTAACCAAAGAGGTAAACGTCTAAGAATACAGCATCACTTCGGACTTTTCTCCTCCTTCAAGCTGACACGTCGTGATATAACTGGAATACTGTTCGAAGCGGCGTAATTTCAAACCCACTCACTAACTCACTCATTACACACGGTGAAATCTCGGATGCTTTTCACTCGAAGATCGCTATCAATAATGTAAATAGGTCGTAAGTGATTCCATTGTACTTGATTGGTTAGCCAAGCAATTATAATCAGTGTGCGTTTCCACAAACTAAACCAAGAACTACGCCACGCCCACTATAGGACTATTCTTCCGTCTATTTCCGCTTGTGTTCCATTCTTGCGCTGAAAGAGTTCACTGATTTGTTATTGTTTTCTACAGGTATTTGTGATGATGACAAAATAAGGAGCTCGAGTCTTTGGGGGCATTATTGTTGACTTATTTATTTCTAAGAATTGTCTTCAATATTATTTTGCGTTTATGGAATTTGCACTTAGTGTGAACACCATCTTTTACGTTCATATCTGCTTAAATGCAAAACAAAATTGAAGACAATTCTTAAGCAGCCTTATGTTTGTTTGTGTGTTTGTTATATGGTGGCGGGCTGTAAATAATCGAGTCTGGACAACATAATCCAGTGTTAGACATCATGAGCATCAAACCACGCAATTGGGATACGATGACATGCATCAACCAAGTTAGCGAGTCTGACCACCCGATCCCGTTAGTCGCCTCTTACGACAAGCATAGTCGCCTCTTACGACAAGCATGGGTTGCTAAAACCCAATTCTAACCGGATCTTCACGGGATAAGTAGCCTTCTGACCTGGAGGTGTCAGTATGGTCTACGAATAAGTCGAAATATGTTCGACTGTCCCGTGAACATCGAATTAACGGCGTTCTGCTGTATGTAACACGTACGTTACGAGGGTAGTATTGAATGGTCGTGAACAAACACGAGGTGTGATACAAGCAACAAATACATGGTGGATGATTAAACTGAGGGACAGCTGTGTCAGGATAACAGAGACAGAACTTCGCCAGTCAGCTCTTTATTATCACTTGCAGAGCGGAAACAGATAATTGATCTTTACCTTGTCAGACTTTTGTTGGCGATATGTCATTATTCAATTTGAATAGGCCTTCCGGTATTCTTTTAAATGTTACAGTTAAATGACGTGATGGTTACATTCACTGCCGCATCCTCCCATGGCAATTCTACATCATACAACATACAGGATGTAAGGACAAACCACCACGGTGCTCTATCGACGGACTGGTCAGTATGTCGGTCATGTCAGTTTAAATGGGGACTAAAGTCCATCGAAGCAAGTTTGATTGAAGACCCCACTTTGTTTGTAGTTTGTTTGTTTGTTGTTTAAGGCCGTACTCAACAATATTGCAGCTATATGACTGCGATCTGTAAATTATCGAGTCTAGACCAGACAATCCAGTGATTGACATCATGAGCATCGATCTACGCAATTGGGATACGATGACATGCATCAACCAAGTCATCGAGCCTGTCCATCCGATCCCGTTAGTCGCCTCTTACGACAAGCATAGTCGCCTTTTACGGCAAGCATGGGTTGCTGAAGACTATCCCGGATCTTCACGGGTCCACTTTATTTATAAGCTGGCTCAGGTCCTATTATGTATATCACTGTAGCAGTTAATGAATGTCACAATTACACGGAGACCTGTTTCAGTTTCAACCATGACATACAATGTCTGGACCTGGATTGAGAATTGGCACCAGAAAACGAAGCCTCGCCTCTATTTAAAGGTTAAACAATTGATTTAAAACAATCGCAACCGTCAGGAAAAAATTAGAATCAGTGTCTTAACGTTCTTTTAATTATTAAAATATAATTTGGAGTGTAAAAATAATCCAGTTGTTTTCGAAAGTCATTGTTGAAGGAACACAAACAATACCAGATTCTAAAACCGGGGAGTATTTGGTCAATCTGATTAAAATCAGATCTTTTACTCCGATACGATACCGCACAGCGCGCAAAAGTATCGTAATGGAGCAGAAAATCTGGCGTTAATGAAATTGGACATATAGTACACTTAGCGCTCAAATATATAGTGATCATTCTAGGTACAATACAGGGCCGGTCGGGTAGCATAGTGGTTAAAGCGTTGGATCGTAACGCTGAAGACCCGGGTTCGATTCCCGACATGGGTAAAATGTGTGAAGCCCATACCTGGTGTCCCCCGCCGTAATATTGCTGGAATATTGCTAAAAGCGGCGTAAAACCATACTCACTCACTAGGAACAATAGCTTGGACGGCCTCGATTCAAAATTGAGAAATTGGGAAAACGGGATAGTCTGACATACAGACACTGATCCAAATATATCCAATATAGCCCATGCAAGTCTATAATATTTGGCAAGCCCACGGACTTGTATAGGTCCATGGCAAGTCTAAATTACTGCAGTCTCAGGCTGAAAATGAAGAGAGTATCAGGGCACTTTAATATTATATTTTTATTAAGATAATGTAACAACTGGTTTTTTTTCGGTAAGATATTTTCATTTCAGAGACTAGATGTTAGTCTAAACACGGGATATATGGCATAGAGACGCATTATTACAAAACCCTTTGTTTTAAATATGCATTTAGTGATGCATTTATGTATTTATCTGAAAATATAAACTCACTCGACTGAAATAACACTTTAAAATACGCCGGACAATATCGTTTTCGAAGTAAACAAAAGGATTAGTAAGAAAAGAAATAATAATGAAAAAAACCAGATGTATCTTTTCTTTCAAATAACAAGTTTGTTCGTGAGTGTGTCTCTCATGAAAATATCAGCGATGCAGGTCACTTGAAAAATACACATAAACTTTAAAGATTTTATCAGATACAAATGAATCATTCTACAAAATCATAATTCATGGTCTGGGCTGACATATCGTTCCTCCAATCGAACGGTAGTGTTTCACAACTTGTCGAGGACTATGTCTCCTGCGAGGAGGCCAAACGTCCCAAGCACATTTCAAAACACATCGTTCTTAAAATTTTGACACGCCTTCCTCTTAAGAGATAGTTCTATCTGAATGATATCCCTCGTCTGATGTAGCACTGACGGTGACTGGTGATAGGCTTTAAAGCTGATATCTCGTCGCCTGCCCTAGGTATTAGATAATACCCCTAAAAGCGCTAGTAAATGTTCTTTAATAGTTCAGTGGTATATAATTTCTTTTATACTGATCTATTCTGATAAGGGATGTTCTTGTTATCATGTGGTCTTTAGTTAGTTGTGTAGTTAGTGATTATCCTATTAGGCCCGTGAAGATCAGGGGTAGAATAGGTCTTCAGCAACCCATACTTGCTGTAAAAGGCGACTAACGGGATCGGGTGGTCAGGCTCGCGTGATACATGTCATCGATCCCAATTGCGTGGATCGATGCTCATGATGTCAGTCACTGGATTGTGTTGTCCAGACTCGATTATTTACAGACCGCCGTCATATAGCTGGAATATTACTGAGTGCGGCGTTAAACAACAAACAATTTCTCAACGATATCCTATTAATGAACGCCCTTTCATGGAGGGCGCTGTGTTAACACCAACGATATATCTCTACACTCGGAGGTGCAAAATATATGCTGGTGTATTATAGTATGTCTCCCGAACGTTGGAAGACCTAAAGAAGCACTACATGATCCCAATAGTCACAATGGAATTCCCATTCCGCACGAGTGCCATAAATACCAAGTATGTGAGTGATTATTGCTTAACGCCCCATCAGCTACCAGGACATATGTGTAAGCCTCACTGAGCCAATAAGCAGCGCTTCGAATGAGAGCTCGATGTTTACCTTTAAGTGATTACTAGGAGCGTGTTGGGTTTTTCACTTTTGTGAAAACACGAGCACAGTTGTTGATTGACCAATAATCATAATCAGGCCTAATCTGGGATTTGTACTCTCAACCAGAGGATCCTGGTATCATTAGGGGAGACAACTCCGTACTGCAAGTTACCACTCTTCCTACTCATGGGTAGTCTGTACCCTTGTTATATTTCTCCAGTTTAAAGAATTACTAAGAGATGTTCTCATATAACATTCTTATGAATATTAGACGGATATTTCTAAATTAGTTGTTGCGGCACAAATAATGACCCGTTGCGTCTTGATTTTCTCCGCCAATTTGGAAGGCATAAAAACATATCTGAAATCATATAATGAAAGTATCAAATTATCCGTAATTGACTTGCCTGAATTATAACAATCTTTGTCCATTGGTTTTCATGATTAATAACTTTGCACAAAAAAGATAGCAAAACATTATAACACAAGTAATTTAAAACGATTCTGATATTTTAAAGTAATTTTAAGGCGTCCTCGCAAATACGTGCCGCGAGAAGTCAGGAGAGTGATCAGCTTATTTCAGATTTATATCCGGGTAGAGTATAGGTCTTCAGCAACCCATGCTTGCCGTGAGAGGCGACTTTGCTTGTCGTAAGAGGCGACTAACGGGATCGGGGTGGTCAGGCTCACTGACTTGGTTTATGCATGTCATCATATCCCAATTGCGTAGATCGATGCTCATGATGTGAATCACTGGATTGTCTGATCGAGACTCGATTATTTACAGACCGCCGTCATTCAGCTGGAATATTGCTGAGTGCGGCGTTAAGCCACAAACAAACAAAACAAACAAATATACTGTCAGTTTACACCATCTGTAAATTGGGTCATTCTATAACAAAGCCAACTATTGTAGCTCAAACACGTTTGGCTCAGATAAAGGTTGATTCTGATCTCTTTTCTAGTGCCGGTCAGAGTCAGGAAATGGACATGTTTGTTTGGTTAATACTTCACATTCCCAGCATCGACTCAATGCCATACCCCGCCGTGCTCCATACAGGGTTGGGCTGATGTTATGGCGGCTCGAGGAGTGACCAGTAAGGCTGTGAGAAATGTGACCCCAGAGGTTGTTGAATACCTCCTCCTGCGGTGCAAGGAGTGACCAGTTAAGCTGTGAGAAATCTGACTCCAGAGGTCGTTGAACACCTCCCCCTGTGACGGCTGGTTGAAGCTATTTAGTCTATATCCAGACATGATTGATCACCTGCAATAAGAAACATCGTTTATCATCGATCACAAACACATAGAAATCTCGTTTCGTGTTGCCTTAGTGAAACTGATACCTTTTCGTCTCCGATGACGCGCGGTGCTGAAATTACTTCACACACCAAGGCGATCCAGTATCCTTATGTTGAGGACTAACATAGACAGATGAAATGGCGTTATGTATCAGGTTAAATAAGAATAATTCTATGGTTTTGTTTGTTTGGGTTGCTAGAGCTGAGAAGATGGTGATAATGGGATGCTAGAGCTGAGAAGAATATGATAGTGGGATGCTAGAGCAGCGAAGAATATGATAGTGGGATGCTAGAGGTGAGGTGAAATTGGGTTTAACGTCGCGTCCAAGATTATTGCACTTATATAGCGACGTGTGCTAGAGCTGAGAAGAGTATGATAGTGGGATGCTAGAGCTGAGAAGAGTATAGTAGTGGGATGCTAGAGCTGAGAAGAGTATGAGAGTGGGATGCTAGAGCTGAGAAGTGTATGATAGTGGGATGCTAGAGCTTAGAAGTGTATGATAGTGGGATGCTAGAGCAGAGAAGAGTATGATAGTGGGATGCTAGATCTGAGAAGAGTATGATAGTGGGATGCTAGAGCAGAGAAGAGTATGATAATGGGATGCTAGAGCTGAGAAGAGTATGATAGTGGGATGCTAGAGCTGAGAAGAGTATGATAGTGCGATGCTAGAGCAGAGAAGAATATGATAGTGGGATGCTAGAGCAGAGAAGAGTATGATAGTGGGATGCTAGAGCTTAGAAGAATATAATAGTGGGATGCTAGAGCTGAGAAGAGTATGATAGTGGGATGCTAGAGCTTAGAAGAATATGATAGTGGGATGCTAGAGCTGAGAAGAGTATGATAGTGGGATGCTAGAGCTGAGAAGAGTATGATAGTGGTATGCTAGAGCTGAGAAGAGTATGATAGTGGGTTGCTAGAGCTGAGAAGAGTATGATAGTGGGATGCTAGAGCTGAGAAGTGTATGATAGTGGGATGCTAGAGCTGAGAGGGTGGTAAAAATGGGATGCTAGAGCTGAGAAGAGTATGATAGTGGGATGCTAGAGCTGAGAAGAATATGGGAGTGGGATGCTAGAGCTGAGAAGAGTATGATAGTGGGATGCTAGAGCAGAGAAGAATATGAGAGTGGGATGCTAGAGCAGAGAAGAGAATGATAGTGGGATGCTAGAGCTGAGAAGAGTATGATAGTGGGATGCTAGAGCTGAGAAGAGTATGATAGTGGGATGCTAGAGCTGAGAAGTGTATGATAGTGGGATGCTAGAGCTGAGAGGGTGGTAATAATGGGATGCTAGAGCTGAGAAGAGTATGATAGTGGGATGCTAGAGCTGAGAAGAATATGGGAGTGGGATGCTAGAGCTGAGAAGAGTATGATAGTGGGATGCTAGAGCAGAGAAGAATATGAGAGTGGGATGCTAGAGCAGAGAAGAGAATGATAGTGGGATGCTAGAGCTGAGAAGAGTATGATAGTGGGATGCTAGAGCAGAGAAGAGTATGATAGTGGGATGCTAGAGCAGAGAAGAGTATGATAGTGGGATGCTAGCGCAGAGAAGAGTATGAGAGTGGGATGCTAGAGCTTAGAAGAATATGATAGTGGGATGCTAGAGTTGAGAAGAGAATGATAGTGGGATGCTAGGGCTGAGAAGTGTATGATAGTGGGATGCTAGAGCAGAGAAGAGTATGATAATGGGATGCTAGAGCAGAGAAGAGTATGATAGTGGGATGCTAGAGCAGAGAAGAGTATGATAATGGGATGCTAGAGCAGAGAAGAGTATGATAGTGGGATGCTAGAGCAGAGAAGAGTATGAGAGTGGGATGCTAGAGCTTAGAAGAATATGATAGTGGGATGCTAGAGCTGAGAAGAATATGATAGTGGGATGCTAGAGCTGAGAAGAGAATGATAGTGGGATGCTAGGGCTGAGAAGTGCATGATAGTGGGATGCTAGAGCTGAGAAGTGTATGATAGTGGGATGCTAGCGCTGAGAAGAATATGAGAGTTGGATGCTAGAGCTGAGAAGAGAATGATAGTGGGATGCTAGAGCTGAGAAGAATATTGGAGTGGGATGCTAGAGCTGAGAGGGTGGTAATAATGGGATGCTGGAGCAGAGAGGTGTATGGGAGTGGGATGCTAGAGCTGAGGGGGTGGTAATAATGGGATGCTGGAGCAGAGAGGTGTATGGGAGTGGGATGCTAGAGCTGAGAGGGTGGTAATAATGGGATGCTGGAGCAGAGAGGTGTATGGGAGTGGGATGCTAGAGCTGAGAGGGTGGTAATAATGGGATGCTGGAGCAGAGAGGTGTATGGGAGTGGGATGCTAGAGCTGAGAGGGTGGTAATAATGGGATGCTGGAGCAGAGAGGTGTATGGGAGTGGGATGCTAGAGCTGAGAAGAATATTGGAGTGGGATGCTAGAGCTGAGAGGGTTGTAATAATGGGATGCTGGAGCAGAGAGGTGTATGGGAGTGGGATGCTAGAGCTGAGAGGGTGGTAATAATGGGATGCTGGAGCAGAGAGGTGTATGGGAGTGGGATGCTAGAGCTGAGAAGAATATGGGAGTGGGATGCTAGAGCTGAGAAGGTAGTGATAATGGGATGCAAGAGCAAAGAAGCGTATGAGAATGGGATGCTATAGCTAAAAAGGGGATGAGAATCTCTTTGTATTATAAAAATAGTTGCTCCATATACCGCGTGTTATATGTACAGGTGTATACTACAAACACACTTTCCGATAGACTAACTTCTAGTCTCTGATATGAACATATTTTGCAGAAAAAAAGTTGTTAAGTTATAGTTATAAAATATAATCAAAAGTAGCCATGAGACTTTCTTCTTTTTCAGACAGGGACGGTCGGGTAGCCTAGTGGTTAAAGCGTTCGCTCGTCACGTCGAAGACCCGGGTTCGAATCCCGACATGGGTACAATGTGTGAAGCCAATTTCTGGTGTCCCCCGCTGTGATATTGCTGGAACACTGTTAAAAGTGGAGTAAAATAATACTCACTCACTCATTTTCATACCTGATACTGCAGTAATCTAGACTTGCCAACTATTGTAGACTTGCGTGGGCTTTATTGGATGTATTAGTTTCAGTAGAAATTATACCGCTGAATCATTCCAATCCAACCTGATCACGCCCCGAACCTGGTCGCCCGACCCCACCCTCCCCTGTGCCTTCAGCTCGACCCACCCCTAGCTGATAGTAAGACCTGCCACACACATTCCACATGTGGCACGTGCAGCTGATCGGCCGTCATCTCGCCCCAAAATGTCAGAGAGGGTTACCATTGATTCTCAACACGTGCTGCACGAGCAATCTGTCAGCTGCTCACTGATAAGTGGTGAGGGTTTGTTTAGATTTACTGCACACTTTTCGTTCTGTGAAATGAACGACATTGTTGAAAGACCAGTTGAAATTCCCCATACGCTCACATCAAAGGTTTCCTTTCAACTTCAATTAAAGCCATGGTGACGAAATAAGTGCCATATTTGTATGGAGAGAACAACGCGAAAACAAGTATCATGGCTCAGGTTAATTCTGTTTGTTTCCATGGGGAGCGTCAATACTCATTTTATGTTCGTGAAACTGTATTGAACTGAAAATTATGAATACATTCTGATACAGATGTTGATGGTTGGTTGGTTGGTTAGTTGGTTGTTTAACGCCGCACTCAGCAATATTCCAGCTATATGACGGCGGTCTGTAAATAATCGAGTCTGGACCAGACAATCCAGTGATTGATATCATGAGCATCGATCCACGCAATTGGGATCGATGACATGCATCAACCAAGTCAGCGAGCCTGACCACCCGATCCCGTTAGTCGCCTTTTACGACAAGCATAGTCACATTTTACGGCAAGCATGGGTTGCTGAAGACCTATTCTAACCCGGAATGTTCACGGGTCGAGATGTTGATGGATTATAAGTAGTTGTTATACGTCATCAAGCCATACAGGTATGTTTGTAATTTGTGTCAAGTAAAAAGCTATTAATAAACTAAATATACATTTAAAAAACACAGTTCAAGTTATATAACAGTTGGCGATGGTTTCCAGTTTGCCTAAAGGTAAAAATGTCTATACATGTCACTATGATGTAGCCGTGACGTGTGATGAAGCACTGATGTAGTTGTGATTGAACTATGACGTAGCTGTGTCGTAGCTGTGATTGATGAAGGTAAGATGTTGCTAAGATGCAGCTGCAATAGTGCTGAGCTATAGCTTTAATATTGCTTTCATACAGTTTTACTATTTAACTATTGTCCATTTAACAGATTTGACCTCTGACACTTTACTCACTGTATTTGTAAACACATCTTTTACACTGAAAGAAGTATTTAACCTGCTTTTTTTGCCATTAGATTTGCTATCGTTGTGCCCAGATTCTTTAAAACAGACATACTGAGTGATGTAGACTAACATTTAGACGAAGTGAAAAAATGAAACGCCAACCTTATCTTTTAAATGTAAATTTTAAAAAGAATGTTTAAGAAGTCTTTAAAAAGCGATGACACAGATGTTTGGAGGCTTGGTCAGACATACAAACTGGCCTACTCTGCCTCGTGTCTTTGTGAGGGAGTACATCAGCTACATACAGAGTCTTGGAGGCTTGGTCAGACATACAGACTGGCCTACTCTGCCTCGTGTCTTTGTGAGGGAGTACATCAGCTACATACAGAGTCTTGGAGGTTTGGTCAGACATACAGACTGGCCTACTCTGCCTCGTGTCATTGTGAGGGAGTACATCAGCTACATACAGAGTCTTGGAGGTTTGGTCAGACATACAGACTGGCCTACTCTGCCTCGTGTCATTGTTAGGGAGTACATCAGCTACATACAGAGTCTTGGAGGTTTGGTCAGACATAAAAACTGGCCTACTCTGCCTCGTGTCTTTGTTAGGGAGTACATCAGCTACATACAGAGTCTTGGAGGTTTGGTCAGACATAAAAACTGGCCTACTCTGCCTCGTGTCTTTGTTAGGGAGTACATCAGCTACATACAGAGTCTTGGAGGCTTGGTCAGACATACAGACTGGCCTACTCTGCCTCGTGTCTTTGTTAGGGAGTACATCAGCTACATAAGAGTCTTGGAGGCTTGGTCAGACATACAGACTGGCCTACTCTGCCTCGTGTCTTTGTTAGGGAGTACATCAGCTACATACAGAGTCTTGGAGGCTTGGTCAGACATACAGACTGGCCTACTCTGACTCGTGTCTTTGTGAGGGAGTACATCAGCTACATAAGAGTCTTGGAGGCTTGGTCTGACATACAGACTGGCCTACTCTGCCTCGTGTCATTGTGAGGGAGTACATCAGCTACATACAGAGTCTTGGAGGCTTGGTCAGACATACAGACTGGCCTACTCTGCCTCGTGTCTTTGTGAGGGAGTACATCAGCTACATACAGAGTCTTGGAGGCTTGGTCAGACATACAAACTGGCCTACTCTGCCTCGTGTCTTTGTGAGGGAGTACATCAGCTACATAAGAGTCTTGGAGGCTTGGTCAGACATACAAACTGGCCTACTCTGCCTCGTGTCTTTGTTAGGGAGTACATCAGCTACATACAGAGTCTTGGAGGCTTGGTCAGACATAAAAACTGGCCTACTCTGCCTCGTGTCTTTGTTAGGGAGTACATCAGCTACATAAGAGTCTTGGAGGCTTGGTCAGACATACAGACTGGCCTACTCTGCCTCGTGTCTTTGATAGGGAGTACATCAGCTACATACAGAGTCTTGGAGGTTTGGTCAGACATAAAAACTGGCCTACTCTGCCTCGTGTCTTTGTTAGGGAGTACATCAGCTACATACAGAGTCTTGGAGGCTTGGTCAGACATACAGACTGGCCTACTCTGCCTCGTGTCTTTGTTAGGGAGTACATCAGCTACATAAGAGTCTTGGAGGCTTGGTCAGACATACAGACTGGCCTACTCTGCCTCGTGTCTTTGTTAGGGAGTACATCAGCTACATACAGAGTCTTGGAGGCTTGGTCAGACATACAGACTGGCCTACTCTGACTCGTGTCTTTGTGAGGGAGTACATCAGCTACATAAGAGTCTTGGAGGCTTGGTCTGACATACAGACTGGCCTACTCTGCCTCGTGTCATTGTGAGGGAGTACATCAGCTACATACAGAGTCTTGGAGGCTTGGTCAGACATACAGACTGGCCTACTCTGCCTCGTGTCTTTGTGAGGGAGTACATCAGCTACATACAGAGTCTTGGAGGCTTGGTCAGACATACAAACTGGCCTACTCTGCCTCGTGTCTTTGTGAGGTAGTACATCAGCTACATAAGAGTCTTGGAGGCTTGGTCAGACATACAAACTGGCCTACTCTGCCTCGTGTCTTTGTTAGGGAGTACATCAGCTACATACAGAGTCTTGGAGGCTTGGTCAGACATAAAAACTGGCCTACTCTGCCTCGTGTCTTTGTTAGGGAGTACATCAGCTACATAAGAGTCTTGGAGGCTTGGTCAGACATACAGACTGGCCTACTCTGCCTCGTGTCTTTGATAGGGAGTACATCAGCTACATACAGAGTCTTGGAGGCTTGGTCAGACATAAAAACTGGCCTACTCTGCCTCGTGTCTTTGTTAGGGAGTACATCAGCTACATAAGAGTCTTGGAGGCTTGGTCAGACATACAGACTGGCCTACTCTGCCTCGTGTCTTTGTTAGGGAGTACATCAGCTACATACAGAGTCTTGGAGGCTTGGTCAGACATAAAAACTGGCCTACTCTGCCTCGTGTCTTTGTGAGGGAGTACATCAGCTACATAAGAGTCTTGGAGGTTTGGTCAGACATAAAAACTGGCCTACTCTGCCTCGTGTCTTTGTTAGGGAGTACATCAGCTACATAAGAGTCTTGGAGGCTTGGTCAGACATACAGACTGGCCTACTCTGCCTCGTGTCTTTGTTAGGGAGTACATCAGCTACATACAGAGTCTTGGAGGCTTGGTCAGACATAAAAACTGGCCTACTCTGCCTCGTGTCTTTGTGAGGGAGTACATCAGCTACATAAGAGTCTTGGAGGTTTGGTCAGACATACAAACTGGCCTACTCTGCCTCGTGTCATTGTGAGGGAGTACATCAGCTACATACAGAGTCTTGGAGGTTTGGTCAGACATACAAACTGGCCTACTCTGCCTCGTGTCTTTGTGAGGGAGTACATCAGCTACATAAGAGTCTTGGAGGTTTGGTCAGACATACAAACTGGCCTACTCTGCCTCGTGTCTTTGTGAGGGAGTACATCAGCTACATAAGAGTCTTGGAGGCTTGGTCAGACATAAAAACTGGCCTACTCTGCCTCGTGTCTTTGTGAGGGAGTACATCAGCTACATAAGAGTCTTGGAGGTTTGGTCAGACATACAAACTGGCGTACTCTGCCTCGTGTCATTGTTAGGGAGTACATCAGCTACATACAGAGTCTTGGAGGCTTGGTCAGACATAAAAACTGGCCTACTCTGCCTCGTGTCTTTGTTAGGGAGTACATCAGCTACATAAGAGTCTTGGAGGTTTGGTCAGACATACAAACTGGCCTACTCTGCCTCGTGTCTTTGTTAGGGAGTACATCAGCTACATACAGAGTCTTGGAGGCTTGGTCAGACATAAAAACTGGCCTACTCTGCCTCGTGTCTTTGTGAGGGAGTACATCAGCTACATAAGAGTCTTGGAGTTTTGGTCAGACATACAAACTGGCCTACTCTGCCTCGTGTCATTGTTAGGGAGTACATCAGCTACATACAGAGTCTTGGAGGCTTGGTCAGACATAAAAACTGGCCTACTCTGCCTCGTGTCTGTGTTAGGGAGTACATCAGCTACATAAGAATCTTGGAGGCTTGGTCTGACAGACCGACTGGCATCGGCGCCTACTCTGCTCGTCTCTGTACAAGAGTGTACACCAGCTACATAAGAGTCTTGGAGGCTTGGTCTGACATATAGACTGGCCTACTCTGCCTCGTGTCTTTGTTAGGGAGTACATCAGCTACATAAGAATCTTGGAGGCTTGGTCTGACAGACAGACTGGCATCGGCGCCTACTCTGCTCGTCTCTGTACAAGAGTGTACACCAGCTACATACAGAGCCTTGGAGGCTTGGTCTGACATATAGACTGGCATCGGCGCCTACTCTGCTCGTCTCTGTACAAGAGTGTACATCAGCTACATACAGAGTCTTGGAGGCTTGGTCTGACAGACAGACTGGCATCGGCGCCTACTCTGCTCGTCTCTGTACAAGAGTGTACACCAGCTACATACAGAGCCTTGGATGCTCGAAGGCTGCGTCATGCTACATAATGTTTACCTTAAGATAAACTTGTTGAATTCTGCTGTAGCATGAAGCAGACAGTGGAAGCCATTAACAGTGCGGTGAAGGTGCGTTGTTATCGGGGCTGATAGAGATACACAGTGATGCAGCCAATAGACTATTCCTGCGCGTCTTGTCACGTTTATTCCTGATTGCTTCATCTACTGCTATCTCCCGACACTAACGTTCTCCATGCACTGAAGCACAACACCGTTAGGTTACTGTGTGTCACGAGGAGCTATCGTGCAGCCTAATTGTACACATAACGTTACAATGATGAACCTCGTTCATCTCTGAGTGGGCGTCCCACGAGATCAAAGTAAGCATATATGGTCAATCAGTGACCCTACCCACATCAAGTGTATGATTAGAAAGTATTAGATTAAGTATTTTTGAGTTTTAAGCCGCTTGAAAGGCTTCTGCTAATAAGGCGGGATTCAAACGTCCAAATAGTATTACGTAGTACAGTATTATCTGATTATGACGTGTAATCTTTGAGATCTGTTATTTTATAATAAATTTCTCTTATTTAACAAAAAACAACATGATAATTAAGCACACGCACGCACACACACACACACGAGTCGTTTAAACGTGTTGCATAACAGGCGAGAAACTTGATAAGTATGATTACAAGGGCGTTTACTGCACTCAGATCAGTCGATGATGCTCGTAATATAATATGTATATTTATGGACTGAGTTGAAGGATATGGGGTAACAGCCTCTAAGGCAACGACTATAAGTTTAAATCATAATTTCTAGATTATATAGATAACAGGAACAACTTGTAAACAAATAATCATAAAATAATAAAAGACTGGCGTCCTCTTATCTATACTTGTCTATTATAAGGATAGAATTACGATACATCCATGGACTTGCCATTCAGTACAGACTTGGTGCAAGGCCACCTTTAACCCAGCTAAGTGGTCACTCCTGTCCACTTGGAATAAGGGTAGAATACGTCTTCAGCAACCCTTGCTTGTCGTAAAAGGCAACTAACGGGATCGGGTGCCAGGCTCGCTGACTTGGTTGAAGCATAGCATCGATCCCAATTGCGTGAATCGATGCTCATAATATCAATCACTGGATTGTCTTTTCCAGACTCGATTATTTACAGACTGCCGTCATATAGCTGGACTATTGCTGAGTGCGGCGTAAAACAGCAAACCCCAAAAAACCAAAAAAAACCAATTGGAATAATGGGTGAGTGGGTGAGTTAGGTTTAACGCAGTGTTGAGGATTGTTCCAGCGATATCACGGCGGGGGACCCCGGATACGAGCATCACACATTTACCCATGTGAGGGTTCGAACCTGGGTCTACCACATGGCCGATACTTTGGGATAGGTCATTCTATGTACTGATAGTTATCATAAACTATCCGATTGATATTATCATTTAAATACTCATATGACAAATGTCATGTCATTATACAAAAACTTGTCCAGCGGTGACATGAACTCGGGAAGGTCAATGACCTCTTCAATCAAACAACATTTAAAGAACCAAAGACGTATATACAGAAATATCTGTATACGTCTTTGAACAAACACATAAAAGTACAGAAAACGGCATAAAACTGCATACCACGCATGCGTGCAACTGGAAATGAAATAACCCAAACACTTTGCTACCCAAACCATGTTTACGTTATACAAAGGGAACGTATTTCTATAGCGTGTGCTGTTTATAAACTCTTGTCAGCAGAAGGTAGGTCATTATCCTCGCTGCAACGCAGGTGAGGAAAAACGGAGAGATATAAATATTTATTTCTGTGCTCCTCTTTTTTCCAGATAAGCTGGCGTTGACTGCGATAGATGGTGTTTTTTATTTCTGCCGCATGGTGGTCTCTGACTGTGGAACAGGTGGCTTGATAAATGCTTGACAGGAATTAAAAAAACGAAGTGACGGGACCATTCCGTGTATGTTCGGTGCGAAGACATATTGTACTTTAGCAACTGAAGTTGTTCAGCAGACGAAAATGTGCACTTCATGATACGAGAGCTCTGATAACAACACATTTACATCCGGCCTCTCTCTGTCTCATACAATCCTACCTGCCTACTCCCTCTCTCTCTCTCTCTCTCTCTCTCTCTCTCTCTCTCTCTCTCGCCCTCTATCTCTCATACATCCATTCACTCTCTCATACATTCCTCCCCCATTTCGCTCGCATACATTCTTCCCTCCCTACTCTCTCTCTCTCTCGCCCTCTATCTCTCATACATCCCTTCACTCTCTTATACATTCCTCCTCCATTCGCTTCCTACCTCCCTACTCTCTCTCTCTCTGTCTCTCTCTCTCTCTCTCTCTCTCTCTCTATCAGTCTGCTATATGACCAACCAAACAATAGGTGATCTGTCACAGAATCAGTCCGTTATGTGACCAACCAATAGGTGATCGGTCACAGAATATATCCGCTTCATGACCAACCAATAGATGTTCTGTCACAGAATCAGTCCGCTAATTGACCAATCAATAGATGATCAGTCACAGAATATGTCCGCTATATGAACAACCAATAGGTGAGAATCAAGTTTGTTTTGCACTCACCATTCCATTTGTGTGTGTATATATTTATATATATATTGCGGTCTGTAAATAATGGAGTCTTGACCAGACCAGTGGGTTATAAGTAACAGAATCAGTGAGCCATATGAACATCCAATAGGTGATAGGTCACAGACCATATGTAGATGTTCGAATATCAACGTGCCAAACAGGCGAGCGATGACTTTGTGATTTGGGGCCTACATCCTTCCTGTACAGCTTTTCGGGTTCATACATACCACAGATACAAAAACAGGACTGGCGTTCCGGTTCAATCTGGTAGAAACTGAAAACCCTCATTAATAATGCTCCCGTTTTACACAACACACTAATTATACAGTCTAGGGAGCGCACCGTGTTTGTAAAACTCGGATATGGGTGCATGGACTCACTGAGAAACAAACACGTCAAGCTAGTATTGAAGTTATGAGGAGAATATCACGAGCTAACAACTCCCTAATACTATACTTCTTGATTTTTATTGGGACACTGAGATATTTCGTTATGATTAAGAATGGGTGTATCATGGATTATTGCAAGCAGACCGATCAAATGTGAAGACACAGCTTCCCTTTCCAAGAAGTGTCTATGTTTAAGTTTTTGTTCATGTCAATCTAACAATCGTTGCCATGGGCAACGGGTACTGGTAAATTAGTGACGCATCAAGCTCTACGGCTAAATGATTATTGAGATTAAATCAGAATCAGATATCAAGCGTCGAGTGTCTCTATGTAATTAATGTCTTGAAATGAAGATTCGTCTCCAGTGCTATTTAATTGGTCATTAATAATGAACTCACAATTAATCAACTCAATGTTCTTTACATCGCGGTTTCTGAAGCAACGAGGCCCATCTCATTTAAGGTAAAGGATTAAGAACCATTGGTCTGCCATGCGTCAACTCTTCAAGCAATGAACTTTGAAATGAGAGTGCAAAATATAATATAAATGCCATCTGTTAAATTCCCCACTGATATATACTGGTATATCCTTATATTCTGATAGACTCAATGTCTGCAACATATGCCAGAAGGTTACCTGCCGAGCTAAGCAACAACCAGCACGTGAGACCTCACGACAATTAACCGCTATGCTTGCGCGAGACCGTCTACCTGTGTGTGTAGATGCTGTATTGTCAGGCTACGTCGTCACGGAAGTCGCACGGAGGCTGTTGTTAATCACCTACGTATCGAAGGCGATCAAATTAGCTTCGTTTCTTAGTTTGATCACTTTCCAATATATCACCTAAGCACGTTACTGCTTCACATGGGGTTCTCGACCAAATT